>NC_084799.1:19607500-19907500 GCF_963169125.1 Humulus lupulus | reverse complement strand
TCTTTTTTTGTACTTATTCTTTTCTCATTTCATTTTTTCTCTTTTTTCACACATATTTTAACATTACATAATTATTTTACTATTTTTTTATATATTATATTTTATTATTGTAATTTTTTTACAGTTTTATCCACTTGTTTACAGAATTTTTTGGAAACTAGGATTATGGAAGATAAGAGAGAAAAAGAAAAGATTTAAAGATAATCACACAATGGTTTTTTACGTGGTTGGGGCGTTAAAGAACATTCGTCCACGAGTCTATTGTATTAGAGTTTTAACAATGGGGTTTTCTGAAGTTTGAGCAGAGTAATTGCTTACAAGAGAAAATTTTGCAATCCCCTCTACATAGCACAACTGATCCTATTTATAGGCAGTTGGGTGTAATGGACTTGGGTCAGACTAATCTGGGCCCAATAGGGATATAATCATGGTTCACTCGCTAATGGAAGCTTAATACAAAGAACTTTGCAAAATAATACACTTTAATGAGGGCCCATTGGGTCGGCTAGAGCATAACCACGTTGTACAACTAACAATAGTACGCAGCTTCAGTCTGGTCCACGTGGGCTTATAAGGAGATCATAGGGACAAGATCTGTCCAAGTAGTAGCAGTATTGTTCCCCAATATCAGCGTATATTCCGTATGTAACCTCTTCTGCAAGTTAGTTGGGGAGACCAAACTCCGTGTTTCTCGGGAATGTGTCAGAGTCAGGGAAGTTCAATCCTGCCAACCCAGATGCAAGGTTCGGATTCATTTACTAATGTCCCAGTTCGTTTACTAGGGCCCCAATTCATTTTCTAAATCTCGGGTTTGTTTACCGATGTCTCAATCCATTCGGACGGTCGAACTTCACCCTTATTCGCGTCCTGGATGATGCCATTGAATTGGGACTAGGAAGATGAGTTGGGCCCGAACCTTCGTCCCAATTCCCTCGTTATGGTGCCGCCCATTGAACAGTTTTGGGCCCATTGACATTTGGGTCACTAGGCCCCTTGTCCTCCCTGTTCATTGGGCTTGGGCTGGGCCTTTGATCTTTACGAAAGAGCCCCCAGACCCAATATGTCGTGCCACGTGTTCCGGGACAAAACGGGGATAACACCACTATATGTAAAAAAAATCAAATCAATTTTTCAGCATTTTCTTTTTGATGTAACTCTTATAGGAACACAAAAGTTTGGAAAGAAAACTAATAAAAATATGAAAACGTGAATGTGTAACCAGTTACCCTGATGGGAACATTCAAATCTATAAAAAAAAAATTATATGAAGAAGATGAGAGAGAAGGGAAAGGGGGTGGATCTGATTTTTTTTTTCTATCTTCAAATTTGACGAAATTGGTTACCTTCCTGTTATTTGTGTGTATATTTATGGAGGTAACTGGTTACATTCATGTTTTTTGTGTGTATATTTCTGGGGGTAACTAGTTACCTTCACGTTATGATGTGTGTGTAAATTTCTGGGTTATTTATGGTAACTGGTTACCTGTGTTACTAAAATCATAGTTACTTCTTCATTTTTTTAATGAAGTGTTCTTCCTCTTTTTCATTCAGATTTGATGTTTCTTTTCATATTTAATATAAGTAACCCGTCACCCCTCTTCTGGTAACTGATTACCCCTCTTATGGCAGAATGTTACTTTCCTCAGGGTAACTGGTTACTACTCCTGGTGCATATTATTTAACTTAGCTCTAGGATTTGAAAGAAAAAAACATAAAATATAAAAATAAGGAAAGAAATGTTTATAATAAATAAAAAAAATAATAAACACAATTCATATCACAAAAAAAAGTTTTTTTTTTTTTGCAAAACAACCAAAGAAAAATTTAATATAAAATTAGTCATATAAAAATAATATAAAAAAAGCAAATAAGCTAAAAAAAATAATTAAATTACAAACATACCCTTCCAAATTAATAAAACTTGATTAAGAGTAAAATTATGGCATAAACCAACTTTTATACAAAAATATGGGAAAATAAACTCATAAAAGTGAAAAATCTTAAAAAAAGCCATAAATTAACTTTTTTTTATTTTTTAAAAGTCATATTTTTTTATACTCTATTAAAAATCTCTTATAAAATGTAATTTCCTCTCAAAATTATAAAGATACATATATTAAAAAAAAACCGTTGGGAATGAAAATGATGAAGTATTCAGAAAAATTGATATTAAAATGTTTAAGGCCCAGTTTGCAAGCCTAAATATAAGTTATTGAGGATCATTCTTGAGGCCCAGCTTGAAGTTCGAGAATATAGGCCCAAAGAACACTAACTCATTGGCCATCCGTTTTAGGATGAGGTAATCATGGGAATGAGATTGAGAATTTCAAAATATTATTTTGTTTGCTTTTAGATTTTATAATTTAAACCTAGAAAATATCATCCAATAGAGTAAGGAATTTTTTTTTATTAGTATACCTTCAAAATTTTTTTACATAATACCTATTATAAAAATAAAGTTGATTTATACCACTATGTAAAAATTTCACTTTGTCTATAATAATTTTTTGAAAGAAAAAAAAAAGCCCTCAACTTTTTAAGTTTCCCATTTCATTATACATCTCACAAAATGTGAGCCTGAATCTTTAAAATATAGTTATTTGCGAATCCATTGCGGAAAATAAAAAAGGAAGTTCGAAAGATGATAGCTTTTAAGAAGCAACTATTTGATTACCTTAAAGACAACTTAAGATACTAATTGGTAACCCTCTACAATATGGTTTAAGTTTTAGGTTATTACACAATTTAAAACTTACCAAATAATTTCCTAAACAATCTCCTTTAAAAAGTTACTTCGAAACATTTTCTAAAATAAAATAACTTTTTAGTTTGTTTAGGATACTATAAAGTAACTTTTAAATTTATAATAATATAATATTTTTTTTGGTAATTCGTGAAATTTACATTTGAATTACATTTAGTATTTGGTTAACAAGTAGAAAAATTACTTTTAAAACATAGAAAAATATATATTTTTGTGACATATTGAATTTTTGTTTGAATTATAATTAACTTTGGTTAACCAAATAAAAAAAGAAACTAAAAAGTTATTTTTGAATTATGGTACAAAAATGACTTATTTTAATCATTTTCTCCGGCAACAGCAAGAATCTAACAAAATATTAACCACAAAAATACTTTTATAGGCAGATATACTTATGACCTCACCGAAAAATAACGACGATATAAGGGAGGTAGTTAGGCTATAAACTAAATTTAATTATTCTGGGAAATTGAAGCATTTTTGTAAAATAAAATTTAATGTTTCTTAATCATTTCATTTAGAGACGACAATATTAGCCACAACACAACAACAAAAAAACAACACCAAATAAGATCCACTTAACATGATTATGTACAAAATTAACAAACTAGTCATAAACAAGTTAACCTAAAATTAACTTATTTATGATGCAATTTACTATATTTATTTAATTATATTGTGTTAAAAGTTAAAATAAGAGATTTGATGACTCCATAATGTTTTGTTTTGGAATTTGATTAACTATTTTTTTAATATTAGATTTATGTATTAATTTTGAATTTATTATATAAGTACTTTTCTGAAAAGTGCGAAACTATAATATATGGAGTCAAAATAGGATAATTAATGGTGTTGTCATAAGTTTTATCTAGATGAATAGATAATTGGATAATTATTTAGATAAATCTTTTGTTTAAATTAATATAATAATTCATTTAGGTTTTAAATGAAATTAAATCAACTAACAAATAATTATCTTTAGAATTTGAATATTGTATTATGATTAGCTACAATTATTTTTCCCTCTCCTAAGTTTTCTTAGAGCACTCCCAATGGGTACTCTATTTTATATTACAAAATACATCACAAAAACATATTTTTTTATAATTTACCTCAAACTTTTACATCAGTTTCTCTATTTTTTCTCTACGTCATTTAAATATTATATTTTTTAAAAATATTTTATTCATTTTAAGAAATAAAATAATTAAATATAATAGTATCACACTTATATATATACAAAAGTTTATAAAAAATAATAAAATATTTATAGCATGATGAATAGTATTTCACTACATATAAAGAAATACTATTATTTAGGTAAAAAAAAATATAAGTTGACATCACCCATTGAAATACTATTTAACTATTTTTTCTTTATATTATAAAGAATAAAATATTTTACTTCTTCCATTAGAAGGGCTCTTAGTAAAAATAAACTCATTTTGTTTTTATGTTACTAGCGTAGTAATGACAAAAGTAAAGGGGAAAACTTTTCAGGTAAAACAATAAGAGTAATAAAGAAAATTTTCCCCTCTTAACTCTTATCCTTTTTCTTCAATTAAAAATGAAAAAATCTATCTTAGATCTCTGAAAAGAAAAAGCTCTTAATTTTTTTTTTTTAAAAATAATCTCCTTCATTTTCCCTTCTCCTATTTGTCTCCCAACAAAAGGAGGTTAGTTGGGAGTATGAGAAAGTAAAGAAAGAAAGAAAGAAAAAAAAAAAAAAGGTAAGTGGAGTGTATTAATTTGTTGTACAAATTAGGTCTATTTCATAAGAAAGTGGCACATAATTATTACTTGTGAGAAGAATTTTCTTCTTCTTTATGATGACAAAAGGTATTTCTTCTTAGGTAACTTTTTCTGGTCTTACTTTCCAAAACCCATGCATATTCCTTCATCATATGTCTTATTATATTTATATACCTCAAGGTAAAAGGCCTTAGACTATATATATGCATGCCTTTCTTTATAAGTTGAGAGAACACACACATTTATAATTTTATATGAATATTTATAATACAACCTTTTTGAAGAGTCCAAGAACACAATCTCACCAATATAAGTGAGAAAACAAGGACTTTGTTCATGTACACACAACAGTAAGTTGGAGGGTTTGTTGTCCTTGTATATTATTTCCCTAATGGAAAAAGGTAGGGTTCATAAAAGGCTGTCATTATGTGATCAAGCACACAGAGTTGGAGCTGCACAAAACCAAGATGGACATGTTTCACAATCAAGTTTGCCTTTTGCTTTATACAATAAGATTATTAGACTAGCTAGCTTTGTTTTTTGTTTTTTTGTTTTTGTTTCCCCTTTAATTTTTTTCTTTTCACTTTATTTGTTAAAAAAAAAAATCTTTATACAATGTCAACTTCAAGTTGGCCCCACAAATGTGCACACTGCAGGGTGTAGTATGGACATAGATGTCACAAAATCCTTTCTCTAGGCCTCTCTATGTCTAGGCCTATGCAGTTTGGAGTTTTGTTTAGGTTCAAAGCAACGATTATCACACTCATAATCATCATCATCACCATCAAAATGTAGATTTATATGGGTTATCAGTGAACCTGATCATCAAGAACGATAACCCTTTTGTGAACCTTTTACATGAAGACATTTTTTTTTTATATTAAAAACCCTAATAAGGAGATGGACCCAATGCCCATAATCATCGCCTATTTTGTTCTCCAAAACATTATGCTGATATTCCATAATGTGATTGCTTCCCCCACCAATGTTAATTAAATTGATTAGATGTGAAGACTGAAGACCATATAATTTCGTAATTAATGATTAATTAACTGTATAAATTTACATAGTGTAATTAATTAAATTGAGTAAATCTGGGTTAAATTAATTGAATTTAGGCATTTGGGTTCAAGAAAAGACAAGTTAAGTTGGCTTGATATCCTGGCAGCTTTCATGAACTCATGCACTTTCGATCGTCATCAACAACTGACTGGAATCTTTTTTTTTTTTTAACGTATGTAAGATCCAATGATATATAGAATTTTTTTTTCTTTTTTGTAATATTCAATGTGATGTAATTTAAGTTCCAATATTTATATGTTATACATATACAGCTCTATTATATAAAAAATGTGGAAATATAATAAATTTTTAGTTTTAACATGTTTTTATTATTATTTTTTTTTGTTAATTTTAACAAAATATTTTTATATTTAACAGAATATTTTTATATTTAATAGTAAATTGTAAACCTGATTTATACTTAAATAAAATTAAATAAATAATCAATTAAAAAAAATTAAAAAAAAGATGTTTTTAAGATATTTTATAATGATAATTATTTAAAAATAATTAAACTAGATATTTTATAACTTAAATAAAATTTCATTAAACTTAAACTTAATATTATATTAAATATATAATATATAAATTTTTTATTGTCACTGTCAAATTCAAAAACTAGAACAAACATAAACTTAAACAAAAATAAATAAATTAATTAATTAAAATATGATATTTTAAAAATATTTTATGATAATTTAAATAATTAAATCATATTTATTTAAAAATAATAAATGCATACATATCATTTTTTATCTTATAAATTTGTATGATAGTTTATTTTTTATCAAGTAATTGGAGCTATTTATCTCCATCAAATTCACCAATAGACATTGTGAGTACATTAGAAACTAAAAATAATTTATGCATGTATAGTGCTATCTATACTATGATTTTTTCTATTATTAATTTTTTTTAAATATTATTATATTTTATATATGTCACGTAGTCATGTAAATATATGTGTATGCGCTGTGTTTAGAAGTCATATATGTAGAGATTATTGATATAAATATTTATATATACCATAGAACTAGAAGTCATTTTATTATATATATATTTAAATAACTACAAGAAATGTCAATATTAGGGGCGGATGCATTAGAGGTGGACATGAATCCACTTCTAATAAGAGGGCTATTAGCGACAGACCCAGCAGTCCGTTGTTAATCAAGTTTTTTTAATTTTTTTTATTTAAAAAAAGCATTAGTGGCGGACAAAAAATATTAGCAGCGGAGGGTTCGCTGCTAATAAAGAAGAAGAAAAATGCGGGAATTTTCCCGAGCATTCATTTGAATGGGTATTAGCGGCGGACTCACAAATTATTACCGGTGCACTGCCTGTCGCTAATACACTATAGCGGCGGGTCTAACACATTATTAGCGGTGGACTTCCCGCCGCTAATAATGTGTAATTATGACCATTTTTTTAATAACGGCGGGGTCCGCCGCTAATAATGGGAACTCATTATTAGCAGCGAGAACCCATTATTAGCAGAGGATTCACGCCTCTAATAATCTTCTATATAAGAGATCCCAACGCCCCTTTCATCAGTTTCCCTTTTCCCATTTCTTCCATTTCTCCCTGTCTTCTCTGCCCCCAAGCCCCTGTTCTTCGCCCCATTCTCCATCATCTGCCCACCCTCTTGAACCTGAGCCCCTCCACATCCATGAACCCCACCCCACCCAAGCCCCTCCACATCCATGGCACCCCCTCTCGAGCCCCCCCACACCCAAGACAACCTCATCCGAGCCCCTCCACACCCACGGAACCCCACACCCCCCACGGTATGTGTTTTAAAATTTTTGTTTAAATTTCTAACATATTCTATTTTTGTATCTAAGGTTCGTTGCTCCGCTGTGAAATGAGTGGAAAAGTATATTTTTATGTAATTTATGTATATATTATTTTGTGTATGCGTTAGAAAATCTTGATTATGTGTTAGCAATTTTATATATGTTTGAGTTTTTCAAATTTAAAATAGAAACAATTTAAATAATAGAAATTGGTTAGTTATAAATATTATATGTGTTATTATAAATGTTCTGGGATTTTCTGAGTGCTTGATTTAAAAATTTTTGAAATGGTCGTATTAAACTGTTATGTTGCCGAATTTTTCATGAAATTTAACTAAGTAAACTAATTAAAATTTTTTTTTGTTATATGTTATGTCAACACATAGAGAAATTTAAATTGTAATGAATATTATATAATTAGAGTTAATAAGTATTTTTGTAATTAATTAAAAATCATTAAACAAATATATTAGTAGTTAAATAGAAATTACTTTATTTTTTAAGTTTTGATTTGTTTTCTGTCATTAAATAAATAATTTAAAAAGTTTAGTGTAAGTTGTTATAATAATTTGATTAACTTATGATATAATTTTATAATTATTTAAGTTAAGTAATTACTAATTTAATTTTAAAATTTATCAGTAATTATCAAATTAATAAGTTTAAAATATAATTAATAAAATAATGAATGAAAAAAATTAATAAAATTTATGTAATTATTAAAAAAAATTAGTCTAAAATTTAAATAATAATTAATTTGTAAAATTATTATTATTACAAATTAAAAAAATTATGAATAAATAAATAATTAATAATTTATTTTTAATAATTTAATTAAATAGATAATAAAATATTTTAAGAAAAGCTATTAATATGTTTATTGAATAAGATTATCTAATATTAAATAGTTATAAATTATTTTAATGTAGAATTTTATAATTTTATTGAATAAACGTTTAAAAAATTAATAATAATTAATTAAATAAATAATAAATTAGTTTAAGAAAAATTATTAATTTGTTTATTAAATAACATTATATAATATTAAATTGTTATAAATTAGTTGAGTATAGAAATTGATAATTATATTTAATAAAAGTTAATAATAATTAATTTCATAAATTAGTTTAAGAAAAATTATTATTTTGTTTATTAAATAATAACGTTCCAGCAGGATCTCATACGTCACATCCTAGACATCGTGAGTTTGGGGACTCATTTGGATCATCTCCGCAGTAGTCTCCACATGCTTATTACCCTTCACCACTAGCACCACAGTTTGCTTCACCACCATTGTCGCATCCTAACATTGGTGAAGATATTTACCTCAATGTTAATGAATATTTCTCTCTCGGTTGGCTCGATCCAAACAATAATAATTAGTTTACGTTTTTTTTAATTAAATTAAGACAATTGATATTTTATTATGTTTATTTTATAATTAGTTTATATGTAGTTTTGTTTTATGAATATTAATTGTGTTATTAATAATTAATTTTAATTTATGTTAAATTTAATTATATTTAAATAATTATTATAATTTATTTATTATTAAATAAATTCAAATGAATTATTATGTTTTATTTTATTTTAAAAATTATTAATTAATTACTGGCGGATTAATAGGGGCGGGGTCCACCAATATTAAATGAGTCAAATGCGTTGTTGACTACTTTGTACACCGGCGGAGTCCGCCCGTAATAATCCGCCGGTATTAATATATTACTGGCAGAGTGACAGTTCGCCGGTAATAACCATAATTACTGACCAACTATTACCGGCGAGTTATTACTGGCGGGACCCCGCCGATAATGGTTATTACCGGCGGAAGGCTTCGCTGGTAATAACCTATTTTGTTGTATTTGAACCAATTTTTATTAAAATTATAGATAATATTTATAATTTTAAAACTAAACAAACGTGCATTATACAATAATTTTACCTAATATGTATATATATATTTATAGAGTTTTGTCACACTCAAAATAAGTTTCTATAATTTTGACTTGCTCAAGGAATATAGGAAAATCTCTTACAAAATTTAGTGTTTAGAGAGCATAGTCAATTAATTAAAAAAACGTTGATTCCTGGATTAATTATCTGTTTGAAAACTATAAATAATAATTAATATTTGTATATATAATTATCACTAACTAGTTCCGAGGTGGAAACACAAGCTGTCAGCCTCTTACTTGGAAAAGTGATGACACAACCAGTCTTGTATATCATACAAGATATACAAGTCATTTTCTCTCTTATTTTTTATTTTTATATTTACATTTAATTTAGTAGTAAAGATTCTTATTATCAAAAAACTCCAAAGTATTTGATTCAGAAAATATAACCAAAATTTGGATGAATTTGGCACCATACGGCACCAAAAATATATGACATGCAATTATCGATCGTTAAAGTACAGAATAACCAAAATATACATTAATATGTGGTAATAAAATTATACTACCATACATGCATAAGCTCAAATAATAAAAAACATATCATTTTCAACGGGCCTAAACAAGATTTGAATTATATATATTATATTCAACATGTGCGTGACACAAAATTGTTCTCTATAATAAGTAAGGGGAGATTCTACTATACGGGCTACAAAAATAGCTTTTGTGTATTATCGACTTGTGAATAGTTTTTGGTGTGATTTTTAATTATTATAATCGTGTATTTTTGTAGTTATTTAAAGTATTCTGTAACTTTTCATAAAATTCTGAATAATTTACAGTGCCGAAAACTAAGTTCAAAATAGGTTATTGCATGCGTGACTAATATTTTTATGCGTGTGGAAAACAACATGTTTGAGCCTAGTTTTCGGCATTGTAAATTATTCGGAATTTTTCGAAAATTTGCAGAATGCTTTAAATAACTACAATATATACAGTCATATTAAACAATTGTGTCAAAAACTGTTCACTGGTCAGGATTACATGAGAGCCCCACCTAGGCATGGCAAAATGGGGCGGTGAGGCGCAACAGGGCAGGACCCCGACCCAACGGAGCGTTTTGCACCAGTAAAAACGGGGCGGAATTCAAGGCGGGCTACCTCGCCGTGAAAACTTTTTTTTTTCTATACTCAAACCCAATATTAAAAAAAGATTATTTTGAGATACATACAACTATTATATATTTTTCTTAACATTATTATTTATAGGATATCTTAGTATTGGTTCTACAATAGTGAGGTGTCTTTATATGTATTGTACCATTTTATTTTAGTATATATTTTTTTTTTATCTTTAGTTAAGAAAAATGGATTATAAATATTCAGGTATATTGTGATTTTACAAATGTGATAATTATATATTTTGAAACTTTTTTTTATTGAAATGGAGCCATATAATGTATACATTATATACTATTTAGAATTTCATTTCTTACTTTTGATCTAATTTAATTATAATTCAAATTTTATTTTAATAAAAAAATTAAACGAGTCAGGGCAGACCCACCATGATTCAGCCAGGGCGGGGCAGACTCGCCCCATTTGCATGCCTAGCCCCACTAGTGAGACTCTTTTTGAAGCCCCTGCAATAAAATTCCCCAATAAATATTAGGGTTGAGCATTGGGCGTATTATAAGAATTTTAAATCGGTTTATGTCATAATTAGTTTGGGTTACCTAATTTATATTTTTCCCAAATAAGGAATTTTTTTAAACCCATCCAACAGTTTGGGCCGGTTGGTCGGGTTAACCGGCCCAAACCGTTATAATTTTTTTTTTTACAATACGTTGTTAGTGTAATTATTATATATCAAGCTTCAAAATTTCAAAACTTTTTGTAGCTTTTAAAATATTAATTGAATCAACATTAAAGTGTTAAATAAATATTTATTCTTAAAATAAAAAGAAAATATTAAAATTTAAAGTCCAAAAAAATATTTTTAAAAAATATTTTTAAAAATAAAAATTTAATTAGGTGGATCTGTTTTAATTAGGCGGGTTGAACCTATTTTTCAACCCGTAACAATTAACACATTTGGCGGGTTTAATTTAACTCGAATTTTCTGAATTGCATTTTTTTTTCAGTTTTTTTGAGTTGGTATGAATAATTTATTTGAGTTAGGCCAGTTGCAAAATTTGTTGACAGCCCTAATAGATATAATCCATTCAATTATTATAGGATATTATAAATCTACTTATTTGGATTAATAATTCATTTTATATATATATATATATATATAGAGAGAGAGAGAGGGAGAGAGAGACATAAACGTCAACGTCGGTCACCTTCAGAAAAAGAATCGAAATGAACTGTGTTTATAAATAGAGACATAATACAAGTCCGGCCTTCGTTTACAGCCAAGAAAAAAACAAATAAGTGTGTAGCGTCTATGTGTACAATATTGATGTCGATGGGGTCCAACTCCAAATGAAAAACCACGTACTCTCTCTCTCTAGATCTCTCTCTCTCCCTCTCTGCCTATTCAGATATATATATATATAGAGAGAGACCTATTAAGTGGTTTTGGTTTTGGTTTTTGGTTCACATAGTCCGCCCGCTGTTTCTGCAAAAATTTCTATACATGCATGGGGTGCTTTGCCCTTGCCCTTGCCCTTGCCTTGCCTGTGCCCTGCTTCACAAGGAACCGTATAGAGACTGGAGAGAGAAGAGATGATTATTGTTCATACAATGCAATGTGAAGCCGCCACGTGTTCGGTTCAGATGACATGTCATCAGTGCTATAGGTGCTTTTCCAAATGAATGGTGACAAAAGTTTACGCCTTTATGTCAAGTCATTAACGACTGTCTCCCCATATTTTAAACTACAATTCTTCCTATACCAATTACCCTACATTACACTACTACTAGAGATGTAAACTTATGCGGCCCGGCTCGGCTCATATTTTGTGTACTTTCAAACAATTCGGGTCGGGTCGGACTCGTATTTCAATTCGTGCCGGGTTAAGCTGACCCACTTTTTTTATTCGGGCTTATTTTTAGACCTATTTTATTATTACAAAAAAATATAAGAATATAGAATTGAACATTTCACCTCTTTTTTAACAATTAATAGACTCACTACCAATCTAAATACATTTTTTTGTTTAAATTATAGTTTTAGATATTTTTATATACTTTTTAACAATATTTTGCACAAAATTATATCAAAGATAATTATTAGAATTTGAATACCTAATAATAAATACTTAAAATTTTAACTCACAAATCTTAAAATAATTATAAAAATATAAAATTAAGAAAAATAATAGACTTTTATTATCATTTTAATTTATAGATAATTGACAAATAAAAATTTATTATCATTATTAATGTCAAAATATCGGACTTTTTATCGTGTCGTGCTTTCGGGCTAATTTGTTCGTACTTTCGTGTCGTGTCGTGCCATGCTCAGACCTATGTCGTGTCGTGTCAATTTTCAATTCGTGTCGTGCTTGACCTA
Source organism: Humulus lupulus (assembly GCF_963169125.1). Taxonomy (NCBI): domain Eukaryota; kingdom Viridiplantae; phylum Streptophyta; class Magnoliopsida; order Rosales; family Cannabaceae; genus Humulus; species Humulus lupulus. Next base: position 19,894,709 of record NC_084799.1, on the reverse strand, counting down.
AGCCCATATTTTTTCGTGTTGTGTCGTGCTCGTACCGATTTCATGCTGTGCTAGAAAGCCCGGTCCGTATTTACAGCTCTAACTACTACTATTGCTGGCTGGGGTGTTCGTGGATGGACGATGCGGTTTTTTTCTAATTTATTAAATTGGAGTGTTATGCGGTTTGAGTAATTTTTCAAACTGCAATCCGCATCGCATAAACTTCAAACTGCATAAATCACACCGCAAAAATATTGTGAAGTGTGGCCGGTTTATACCTATCATCAAATAATTTAACAATTAAATATTATAATTAATAAAAATTCATAATAAAACTCATAACTAAAAATTGTTTAATAAAATAATAAATATACAATAAACTAATATACCTTAAGTAAAATAATAAAAAAATAATAAAGAAAAAAATGTGATATTGAAGTAATAAGAGATTAAGGGTGAATATCTTTAGTATCCTATGAAACATAATAATTTTTCGATATTGTGTATATTATACTATATAAATATATGTATATATGTATTAAGTTTAAATGAAGTAAAATTGAGAAAAAAAATATATATATATAACGATGTGGTTTGGTGTAGTTGAACCGCATTTATAAAATTAAAAAATGCAAACCTCAACCGTACCGCGAAAGGTTCCAAATACTGCAAATTATGGTGCAATTTGTGCAGTGTGGGCGGTCTGATGAACATCCCTAATTGTTGCTCCTCTCTCTACAATGTCAAGTATAAAAAGAATATCTCCAAATGAAAAATATTTACAATTAAGTCCATAATAGTTAGTGAGAATATGAAAGAAAAAAAATTATTGTCCAAATTATGGACTCTAATATGTTTTCTATGTGTGCTCAAAAAAATTAGTATGTCAATTAATAAATCATGATAATTAATGACAATAAATAAAAAAAAAATTTATATTGTACGTTTTGTGTTAAATTAAACCCACATTTTAGAATTATTGTAGTAGTTATTATTTAAATAATAATAAAATATAACAGTACACTACTTTTTAAACACTCCAATGTAGATGCTAGCTCTTTAAGTCGGCAAAAACTTATATTTGAAATGGAGAGAAAATAGAAGTATAAAAATACATGCAGTACTCACAAAAATAAAATATATAAAAGGAGTGTGCTACCCATTTTTTTATCCCAACAAATAAGGAAATAATCAATTCATATAATTTCTAATCAATTGAATTATATTAACAAGAGTACAAAAATCATCTAAAAAGGGTAAATACTAAATAACCAAACATACTTGAATTATATAAAGATAACATAGCATACTGCAAACAATAAATATTATATGTAATTCATAGCCAAGCTCTAATAAAACTCCAAAAGTAAAATCCAATAAAATATACGTACTTATTGTACAAGACTTTCATCCAAAACGGAAAAAAAATAAAGACAAAATAAAACTTTGAATACAAATAATGTCAGAAGAAATTTCAAACAAATATAACATATAATAAGACCATTATTGATTTGGTTTCTATTTTGAAAACTATATTGAAATTTCAGTGAATTACTCACTTTCTTATTATAATACCAAACTCACTGGTGGATAGCACATGCATTGATGGTTAGCTGCTACTCTCTCATGCACAGGCATTGATTTACATTTTGGCATTTTTCATTATTATATTATTTTTATTATGTTTGTGGGAACACTTTGAAATTTAAAAAATAATATGTAACCATTATGTTGAGTATATAGTCAAGCGTAATTAAATAACAATCTAAAAGATTGTTGAGTATACATGGAGAGTAATTATTATATTTCTAAGTCTATATATATAGATACAATCAATATTACATATAATAAATATATTTCTAACTATCTAATAATCCAATCTTATTAAAATGGATCATCATGTATCATCTGTACTTTTGTTTCGTAATTAATTACCACATAACATATAGTAATTAGCAGTGGCGTGAGTTTTCTTTGATTAACTAGCTCTCGAGTTGGAAAAATGTGTGTATATATCTCTTCTATCTCTCCCTATATAAAAAGTGTTTACACATGAAATTCTTAATTTTAATGGATTTTTTTTTGTTAACTTTAACGAAATATTACAAATATTTAATAAAATATATCTTTAAAAGTTATTAAAAAATAGATATTTATTAATTATATTAATATAAATTTAAATATTATAAAATATCATTATTATAATAATATTTAATACAAGAGTATTGCCTCGTATTCACAAGGTGATTGTTGATGATGGTGGGAAAACTTATACATGATCTTAATTATTTTCATGTAAATCATATATTAAACACATTAATATAAGACAACCTATAACATGTTTCTATAATTGAATTTAAACAGAGATAATGATAAGAACACTTACATTATATGCAGCGGAATGTATTAGTCATTCCTTCAGTTTCTGTAACCCTTGAATCCTTTCTGTAACAGGGTATCACCAAGAAACTGGATCGATCTTCAATTTTCTTCATAGTCTTCCAAAGTATCCTTAAAATCACATAGAGTCACTACAAGAAATTCAGCATTTACCTACTAAATTTTTACCTGCATATATTTATTGGTAGCTAAAGAGTTCTTTTAGCTACGATTATATTTTCGTAGTGACTATTGGTAGGAGATTCTCCAATAAAAAGGGATGGGCTATCAATTTTATTATTACCTACCATTAGTATTTGTAGGTAAAAGATTTACCTACGATTATGTTTGGAGGGAAATATTTTGTTGATTCTTGCTTATTTTTCCCTCTGTTTTTTGCATAATAAAAAAAATGTGGCTGCTTATATGTGAGAAATATAGTGACATGTCAAGTAAGTAATACAAGTGGACATATTACTAAGTGACACGTGGCACTAACATTATATTTAAAAAAAATTGTATAAATTAAAATTAATTTTAATTGAATTATTATTAAATTAATATATATTTATATAAACCTAACTCTAATAACCATAACATCACTAACCTATCTAACTCTCATGAGCTGCCTCCCCCACTCTGCTCTCGTCTTCCCCATTTCCGATTCCCTCTCAATAGGTTACTCCCATTTTCAGACCGCTTCTCCCTAGAAAGCTCTCTTTTTCAGGCTCCTTCTCAATAGCTCTCCCATTTCAAACCAGTTTCTGTGGTGTATGATTGCTTCAATCTCTGAGGCGATGCCATTTTTCTTCAAATCTTCGAGCTTCCACCATCGCCTCCGAATCCCAGAGCTGCTGTCAATTTTCTTCGAATTTCTGAGCCGCCACCATCGTCCTTCACACCATTGTGTTCATTTCTGGACCGCTGCCATTCTTCTTGAGTTCTTAGCCGCCTCCATCTCTATGCCTCACCCATTGTTGTTCAGTTTTTTTGGGTAATTTTTAATTTCAAATCTGTGTATATTGTGTTCACTACAACAAAAATGAGCTTTAGGGGCGACGCATGTCGCCCCTAATAACTCGAAAAGTCGCCCCTGATTAGTCGCCCGTGGAAAAATGTCCCTGAAGGGTACATTAGGGGCGACTCGAGGGTCGCTCCTGATATTCAAATATTAGAGGCGACATAGTCGCCCCTAACACTTGAAATGTCGCCTAAAAAATTTGAAAATTTTGAATTATTTTTGTCGATATGTCGCCCTTGATACTCCATTAGTCGCCCCTAATACTTAATTATTAGGGGTGACGTGTCGCCCCTAATACTATACTATGTCGCCCCAAATGGTTGCACGTGGCATATTATCAGGGGCAACACAGTCGCCCCTAAAACTTGAAATGTCGCCTAAAAAATTTGAAAATTTTGAATTATTTTTGTCGATATGTCGCCCCTGATACTCCATTAGTAGCCCCTAATACTCAATTATTAGGGGCGGCGTGTCGCCCCTAATACTATACTATGTCGCCCCAAATGGTTGCACGTGGCATATTATCAGGGGCGACATTGTCGCCCCAGATACTATTTTATTTATAAAAAAATAATAAAATTAATTAATTAAATACAATTTTAATTAATTATTTATCGAAATTATTATTTAAAATTTAAATAATTGAAAATAAATATATTAAAAATAAAAGTATTATATTAAATATTCAAATTAGTTTATTAAAATAACAATTGTACATATTCATAATACATTAACATAGCAAATATTCATATTGTTCATAAAATTTAACAATAATTAATAATAAAATAAACCTAGTCTCCTAAATCAGCTGCATCGTCCTCCTCCCTATTGTCTTCTTGTTGTGGTTATTGTGGTGGCTGTGGTTGTGATTGCTGCGGTGACGGCATCGACCAACGATATTGGGGAGGTAATGTGGATGATCCAGCTCCATACATGTAGGGATACGATGGCTGGGAGGACGGTGGAATCGGACACGGATAAGGTGTTGCTCCGTACATATATGGAGGTACCATATGTTGAGACGGCGCTGCCTCGTACATAGAAGGATGAGTTGGAGCTGGAGGTTGAGAAGACGAAGCCCTATAAATATTGTCACTATCAGGCACAGGCGGCATCTGAACGTTTGGTGGACGAAATGAAGGTACAAAATATTGAGTTAAGAAATTAACTTGATCAGTCAATTTCTATAGATTATTCTCCAATTTTTCTATATATTCTCTTGAATGATGAGGAGGAACTTGAGACTCGCTGAAGTGAGAGTGTTGGGTAGATGATGACCCCGACCCCTTCAATTTGCGGCCCACTCCTCGCACATGTCCACGCCTTTTGCCTAATACTTTTTGTAACACCTCCACCTGATCAACTGATGACAGACTATCATTATTAGAAGCATCAATGGATGTTTGCTGAGTTTGTAACTCAAAATCAGCCTTCAGTTTTTCCTGTTTTCAAAAAATGTTAGACACTAACATTAAATATAAATTTATTAATATTAAAAAATATAATTCAAACTTACATAATCTTGGCGAGCATCATCGTTCACGAAATCATTTGTTGCTTTCTTCCAATGATAATCCTTCCATGACTCAATGAGGTCCGGGTTCGTCTAAAAAATATAACCCAAATGTTAAAGAACATATAATTTAAAAGAACATAATTTTGATAATATTTTATCTTTTACTTACCTTTTCAAAACGGATGGCTGCCAGCGATTTTGTACCCTGCGTTGTAGAATACTTTTGTTTCTTCCGATTTTCCTTATTCTTTACGGAGCGCGCAATAAATTGTGAACTTGTAAATAACTGACAGATCTGTTTCCACTCCTCCTTGTTAACATCATTGGTTGGGTTGTTTAGAACCTTATCCCAATCCTCCGGTCCATTGTAGTGTTTCTCAAAGTGTTCGTGTCTTAGTATTTTCCTATTACGGTATCGGTCTTTCATCTCTCGATCGATACCATCTAAACACTTTAAGAAATCCTCGCGGCCCGCTATTTGATAATAGTACTAAATTGAAAATTAAACATATTAATAATATATGTACTATATTAAAGACATATTTTTAACAAATATATTTAATACTATTTTTACCTGAATTATGCCAAGGACCTGATCCTTGTATTGTTTAGGCACTAATTCCCATGAACCGTAATGTCCGGGAACTTTCATTTTAATTTGGGTTACCACAAGGCGGACAAAAGCAGCGTGCTCGCCCCCAACAACCTTGTACGTTCGTGGGAAAAACGTTACTTCCAGTGGTTTTCCATTTTTACGCTGCCTCTCCTCTAGATCTTTTCCAATAGCTGCGCCACGACCCTTTTTCTTAGTTGTGATTCCTGTATTTTTTTTTTATTAATAATACATAGAATATTAGTATATACATAATAAACATATGTGAGTAAATAAAATAACAAAAAAATTACCTGAGTCGCATGTAGTCGGGATCCTAGTAGGATCCGGTGGAGGATCACCGCCAGCGTCTCCACCGTGAGCTCTAGCCACATCTGCTAACATCTACTAACACGACAGTAATTTAACCTATCTATTTTAATATTTAATTATTATTTATAATTAATTTATTGAGTATTATTTCAATTGATTAGGTAATTTGAAACATGCTATTTGGAAACGAACTTTTTATTTCTCAATATGTATAATACATTGAACACTAGATACAAAACTAAGTAGAATAGTCACTATCCTCACTAATTACATCAACATCTATCGGGCACACATCATCAGTATTATCATCACTAAGGTCGACAATTAATTCATCCTCATCTTCTGCTTCTTCTACACTGTCTTCCATATCATCTTCATTCTCATTAATAAATCCATCATCTTCTTGAACAACTAAAGAAGGTCGATGGGTCGTGTTGACTTGAGTCGCTGGTACATCAGATTGCTGAACAACCAACTCTCCGAGATCCACAGTCAAAACAAAATTTGATGAGTTGGTGTCATGTACAACATCAACATCAGCAATCATATCTGAAGAATCTGGAAAGTCCCAAACTTGCCGATGATTCACTTCTTGGACAACTTTCCAATCTCGTCCTCTAACGAGATCATCGATGTAGAATACTTGTTTTGCTTGACTAGCTAGTATGAACGGTTCATCTTTATACCATTCACCGCTAACATTGATACTAGTAATAATATTTACAGTGATGGTTTTCTTTTTTTTTCGGATCTGTATTGAACCATTTACATCGAAATAATACCACCGAATAAGAACCAGTAAAAGACAGTTGGAGTATTTCTTCAAGTTGCCCGTAATAGTTAAAACCTTCTGTTCCAGCAACACACACTCCACTATTTTGTGTAATTCGATTCTGATCTCGATTGTATGAGACAAATCGAACTCCGTTCTCTATACATGCTTGGTAGGAGTAAGCCAATAGATCTGACCTAGATGCTAACGCTAGTAATTCATCAGCATGCTCTAATGACCCAAGCTGGTGCAACTCATATATCTAATAATAATGAAATATATTAGAATGAGAATGTAATTTGTAGTATGCAATTTGCTAAATACAAGTTACCTTCTTATGAAACCATGAACAAAACTCTTTCTTATGTATCAATTTATGATTGGCAGCCATATCTCTTTGTTGCACCTCAGTTAGGTGTTCCCTGTTAATTAATTAACAATGTCAATATTGTTAATTAAAGAGTAGATTGAACAAAGAATAAAATGAATATTAATTATGTACTTACTCTAAATACACTTCAGTTTCTTGAGAATTATCCAAAATGAACCACTCAGCTTTATTCCGAGTATTTTCATCGAGGGGCACGGGAATTCCCTTACTAAGAGGACGACATTGAGATTCAAACACTGTGAGGTGTCAATTCACATACGGTGCATCTTCGTTACGATCAGGCTAATTAAATTTTGTTTCCACGCCTTTGAAATACATTGAACAAAATGTCAAAGCCTCATCTGCAACATATCCTTTTGCTATAGATCCTTCAGGACGAGCTTTATTCCTGACATAGTTTTTTAATTTTTTCATGTATCTTTCAAAAGGATACATCCACCTCATAAATACAGGTCCTCCCAATATTGCTTCATTAGGCAAGTGCAAAACCAGATGGATCATTATGTCAAAGAATGCTGGAGGGAAAATCAACTCCATCTTGCATAAAAAAACAATTAAGTCATCCTTAGCTTTCTCCATATCAAAAACGTTCAGTGTCCTAGAGCACAATTGTTTGAAGAAATTACACAATTCAGTGATGGTAGTGGATATAGATTCTGGTAAAAACTTGCGAACACCTACTGCAAGTAATCGTTGCATTATCACATGACAATCATGGGACTTCAACCCAAAAATGTTTGAGTCATTGTCTGTGACTTTTTTCTTTAGATTAGAACAAAAACCATCGGGCAACTTCACTCCTTTCAAAAATTGACAAAAATCTCGCCTGTGTTCAGAAGTGAACACGTATGGAGCATGCGGTTTCATTAACCTTTTATTGGCATCCTCGTAAATCCACAACGATTTCCTAACCCCCATATTCTTTAAATCATGTCTTGCATTAGTTGTGTCCTTAGATTTATCATTATCTAACAAAGTCCCAAGGATACTATCGCACACATTCTTCTCAACATGCATCACATCTAGGTTGTGTTTTAACTGATTTGAACTCCAGTAATCAAGTTCATAGAAAATACTTTTTTTCCTCCAATTACTTTCCCCTGCACCTCGCTTGCACTTCACCCCCCCAAATCTGTCATGTTTACCAGACACTTGAAGCGGTAAAGCATTGACTTGATCTAAAACTTGTTGAAAAGTAAACTATTGTGGAGGATTTCTTTTCTCAACTTTGCCATCAAATTCCTTGTCCCTTCTATACTTATGATTACTCCTCAAGAATCGCCTATGACCGACATACGATGTCTTACCAATCACTCGAATGGAAGTGGTGTCTTCATTACACGTTGGACATGCTTTATACCCTTGCCCACTCCAACCAGACAAGCTACTATGAGCAGGGAAATCGTTAATTGTCCACAGAAGGGCTGCACGCATCTTGAACAATTCATTCCTTGTGCCATCTCTTGTGTCGACCCCGTTAATCCACAATTGTTTTAACTCATCCACCAAGGGTCTTAGAAATACATCCATGTCTTTACCCGGTGATTTTGCCCCAGGAATAAGTAGAGTTAGCATAAAATACTCTTCCTTCATACATAGCCAAGGGGGGAGATTGTAGTTCGTCAAAATCACAGGCCACATGCTGTATGATAAGCTCATGTTGCCAAAAGGATTAAACCCATCAGCAGCCAAGCCTAGACGAACATTTCTAGGATCTTTTGCAAAATCAGGATGGGTGGCATCAAAGTCTTTCCATGCAAACCCGTCAACCGGATGACGCATCACCCCATCTTCTATTGATCTCCCAGTATGATGCCATAACATGTCATTAGCTGTATGTCTTGAACTGTACATTCGCTTTAATCTGGGAGTCAACGGAAATTAACGCATCACCTTGTGTGGAACCTTTTTCCCCTTCTTCTTTTCATTGACCCATCGGTTACTCCCACACACATGACATGAATCTTTGCTTGCATGCTCATTATAAAATAACGAACAATCATATTTACACACATGGATTGATTGATATCCCAACCCTAACTTACTCAGCTTCTTTTTTGCCTCATAGTGTGTTGGGGGAATTTTATTATCTTTCGGAAATGCAAATTTTAGTAACTTCAACAATTCATCGAAAGAGTTATTTGGCCACTTCCCTCTAACTTTCAAATGCATCAACTTCGCCAAAAAGTTTAAGGATGATATCCAATCACAACCCGGATACAACTTAGCTTCAATCTCGTCGAACAACTCGTCATAATACTGTCCCATTCGACTGCCAGACACACGATCTGCTTCCTCTGCATTTTTCGGTAAGAGGAAATCATCAACGGCGTCAACCATCTCGTCTACATCTTCATTCTCCTCAACTACCTCATTGGCGACACTAGCTTCCACCTCACCGTGGTAAACCCACTTTTGATAACTCTGTTGAAAACCCTTGTCAAAGACATGAGCCTTCACTGTATCTATAGTTTGTAGTTTAACATTCAGGCACCTCACACACGGGCATAAAATTCTCCTGTCGCAGTCTACGTGTTATTTTGCCATTCTCAAGAAGGCTTGGAGACCGTTCCAATAAGCATCACAGTTACGCTTCCTTAATGCCGTCCAACTCTTATCGATCGGCATCTACGATACAAGAATAAACAATAATTAAAACTTATTGACTATGTGTGTGTGCCCTAATCCACTTTTTCACTCCACTTCTATAAGGGTAAAGAACCTATCCCATTCAGATTTGTAGTATACATATAATTTAATCTACACTCTTAAAATTGTTTCGTTTATGTAAAAATTTCGGCAGCACCCCCCTATAGTTCTCATAAGTGGGCAGACTAAAATTAAGTTTGCCCACTTACGAGAACAAATAAGGAGACACATATTGAAATCTCTATTAACGAAACAATAAAATGAGTACTAGATCAAATTATAGGTACACAACAAATCCAAACTATCCATGCGGACACATACCGTCCTGGATAATTTGGAGAAGCATATTTAAGAGTTCTTACTGACTCAGCTTCACCGAACGGGTCTAAGGCTTTTCGTGATTGAAAATAATTAATAAAACATTATAACTAAGTGATAATATATAAAACGTCTATCCAATCTTTGGTGATCAAATTTTATCACCAAAGAAAAGCAACAAAAAAAGAAATATTTTTTAACACTAGATGTTTTATGATGTCTTATAAAATCTTATGATATTAAATTATAATTTTGTAATTTATTTTGAAATTATTTATCTAACTTTTAATTTATTTTTAAATTACTAAATTTGTTAATATTAAATAAAATTATAATTTTTTAATTCATTTATCTAAATTTGTAATTTATTTTGAAATTATTTATCTAACTTTTAATTTATTTTTAAATTACTAAATTTGTTGATATTAAATTAAATTATAATTTTGTAATTTATTTTTAAATTATTTATCTAACTTTTAATTTATTTTTAAATTATATATTTAATTATTTAATTTATTTTTAAATTACTAAATTTGTTAATATTAAATTATAATTTTTCACTTTATTTTAAAATTATTAAATTGTTAATATTAAATTAAATTATTTATCTAATATTTTAATTTATTTTGTTAATTCTAAGTATTTAATGTCTTATTTATTATATTATTATTTATTTAGTCCTCTAACTCTACCAAAATTTTGACAGCATAACATCTCCATTATAACATATCCCAAAAATTTAAAACCCTACAAAAAACACTCAGAAAATTCCTAGAACATTCACAATATACATATTATTAATCAAATTTAAATACTAACACATACTACAATTTTATACACATATATAAATATATCACTAAACACATCTCACTTTGTACACACATTCACATATTAATTATATTAATTAAACCAATAACATAATTAAAAAATAAATACCTTGATGCCACAAAATTATATTATACCAGTGACCGAATTTCCAAGAGATACTCCTTCAATTTCTACACAAAATCAACCCAAATAATTAAATTTAAACAAAATTAAATCAACTTAATATATATATATATAAATATATATAAAAGCAACTATATATATATATTCTGAGTTGGGTTTCAGCTTACCTGGGCTTCGGCGTCTGAGAGATCGGGGAGAGATCGGAGAGCAGACCGAGAGTGAGGGCGAGGTGAGGGTGCGACGACAGAGAGATCGAGAGTACTCTATACATAAATAAGAATATAACTCTCAAAAACACCAATAATGTCTAAAAGCAAAAAAATCAAAATCCAATTTCTTTTAACAAAAAGTATTCAAAACTTTGAACTAAAGCAAATTATGATCTAACAAAGCAGTACAAGCAAAGAATTGAGCATCAAACAGAAAGATATTCCAGAAAATATATTTGACTATAGCCAAAGCCCAAACATACAGAGTTAATCAATCTCCTTATGAAAAAGATATGATTGTGAATCAAAGTAATGAATCACAACTCAAAAACTAAGGACAACTCAAAAAGTTCAAACAAGTATAAATTTCTAACTAAAAATTTCAACACACCAACTAATAACACTCTTTAAAATAAACCATAAATCATACTCTAAACAGGATAAGAAATTGATTTAAACACACATATACACAAACTAATAACAAAATGGGCACCTAATTAATCCTAAACATATAAAAGAACCAAAAGAATACCTCAAGATACAAAGTCCATAAATATTGATTGCATAAAAAAAACAACTAATGAGATTCAGAGATTTCACAGAAAAAACAGAGCTTAAGCTATTCTTTGATTGCTATAAAATAAGCTCAAGATTCGGAACACTTAACAGAAAACACAGAGCAAACAGTAAAAGCATATATTTTTTAATCCTGATATTAAGATTACCACACAAAACAGAACAATCAAGAGGACAAAACCATCAAGAAAAACTTAAAGCAAACAGAAAAAACTTATACAAGAACCAATTAGCTCATACAAGAACTTATTCAGTTCTCAAAACACTGACTTACCCCATACACTGAAGCACTCTGAGTACAATGGTAAAATACGCCAAAGATCTAGACAAAATCACAGTCTATGCGTCTAGCCGAGACTACACTGCTCACAAAACAATATATATATATATATAAAATTAAGTTTACAATATTAACAATAAAACAAACAAATAGAGTGATGAGTAGTTGATTAATTTCAACACGACTTTTTTGCCAAACAATAAAATCTATAAATAACTAATATCATCAACTAAATTTTGGGTATTAATAAGTATCAGAAGGGGAGGAATTGGCTTATAGTGTTTGTATAATCAAACTAATAATAATATTATTATATTTTAGCAAGTTAAAAGTCTAGCAACATTAATTTCTACAACATATACACGTAGTGGTTTTATGTATAGAGAAAGAAAGATGGTTGTAGTTGTAGTTGTAGATACTAAAAATATTTAATGCATGCCGAGAAAACAGATTACAAAACAAACAAATCAAATTATAGAAAAAATTATGAATTGTCCATTACTAATAAAAAAAATATATAAACGATACATAAAAGATATAAAAAGAAATGATACTAAAATGCAATAAGCTAGCTGCCAATTTCATTTTCTAATAGAATAATAATTAAACAAGTACATAGAGATTATACCACATATTCACAGATAATTCAATGCTAATGAGCATACCAACCGATTAGCTCTATGTGCATATACTAGTTTTCTTACCTCAAGTCCTGTGCGAATAATGGTACGACCCCGAGCGCAATCCTTTTTCCCCCGAGCCTTGCGGTAAACCTAGTCACAACCATAAACAGTAATCCCGTTAAGAATTAAATCCAAATACTGAGTTCGGGACCAATCCCATGCTCTTGGGACCTCCAACTCCACCAAACAGGGTGGTGGAATCGTCCCCAAGAGCCCTCATGCTCTTCCCAAACCCTAAAAATGACATGATTGAATTGACCATAGGGAAAGGGCGCCCAACTAGGCAGAGGCCCCTCAAAAAATCCCCTGCATAGCGCAGGGGCACCCAAAACTAGTGCAAGAACGCTCATAACAAAGGATAATTAATTCTAATCACAATCAATTTCCAGTTGATATTTCATTTTTATTTTCAATCACAACATAACAAGCCCTCTTGAGGTCAGTCAACTCAAAACTATAAATAGAGTTGTTGAGGTCAATTAACTTAAACCCAGACAAAAAAATTGGTTATGAGGGAAGAAGGATCTCAATGAGTTCACACAGAGGCAATGGGTCTCACATATATACATACATTCATATATCTATATACAGTTTTTCTCAATCTCCTACTATAATTTTCTCACGTATCCAAACTGAGCTAGTAAACCATGGACAGAGCAAGTGAATAAACTAAAATCAAGAGCAAAAACATTCAAACTCAGATGCATTCAAAATTTATTTCTCTTTCAATATTCAATCATTCAAACTCAAACCAAGAGCAGAAATATTCAAAGTCCAAGTCTTTACAACCAAACATTCCAAGAAAAAAAAAATCAAATGTAGAACAGAGAGAAAGAGAAAGAGCTTACTCAGATGGATATCGGCAATAGCGTGGTTGTCTATGAGGTACTCTGCAATGGAGTGGTAGAGATTGGAGTGCTCGGCTGCTACTTGAAAGGGAAGAGCATTTTTAGGGTTCTTAAAAATAAAATTAGAAAAGCCAGAAAACGTTTTTAGGGAAGAGCATTTTTATGAATTTCATGATTGAGAGATTGGGGTTTGGGGTTTGAAATACATTTGGAGAAAGAAGAAAACAGAAAGAAAAAAAAAAGACAGGTCTCTTACTTACCTGGAGGAGAGAGTGAGATCTAAGGGAGAGGTTGAGTGGAAGCTTGCATTGAGGTTTGGGGTATGGGTCTGAGAGAAGAGATGAGAGATTGGGGTTTGGGGTATGGGTCTGAGAGAAGAGAAGAGAGAGGTTTCAGGTTTGAGGAAAAAAAAATTGGGGGGTTTTTATTTTGGTTTCGTGCGTAACAGAAAATATAGGAGCAGAAATGATCAGTGGTTGCGACCTGAGCTTATTGGTGGCCGCGGCCACTACTCTCGGATCTCCAGGCCGCGGCCAGTGATTCTTGATGGCCGCGGCCTCCGCGCGAACATGGCCCAGAATATGACCCGTGGCCGCGGCCATCAAGAATCACTGGCCGCGGCCTGGAGATCCGAGAGTAGTGGCCGCGGCCACTTCACGTTTTCAGAAAAAAAAAATTTAAAAATTCACTCCCCACACAAAGACCCAAAACCGAAAAATCACTCTCATATTTTTCATATCATTTCATCATTTCTCTCTCATTTTTACTCCAATTATTTCCAAAAAAAAAATCATTAAATCCTATCATCAATCTTCAATCTTTTTACAACTTTTCACACATTATCATCAAAATCCTCATTGTCTACACAAATTTCCTTTCAAAATCTATAGTCAATTACAAGTAAGTACATTTTCTTGATTCTTTGATTATTGGGTTTTGAGTATTCAAGAATATGATTTTGGGTATTTTGTATTAATTGGTTTTTGGTGGATGAAATATTTATATATTGTAATAATTGGCTTAGATTAAGTGATTATGTTGTTATATTAGTAATAATTCAAATTTTGGGAAGATTGAAACACTATAACATACTTTTTCACTATTGGTTAGTCTTTGCCCACTAAGTGTTTGATGAAAGTTCTTAGAGGAGTATGTTTCAGTTTTAAGGGGAATTAATGCAATATTTTTGAAGAGGAAGTGTTTATTGGTTTAACAGAAGTTTGTTGGGAATAATTAGAGGATTTTGAATTTATATTTTGGGGTATTTTGAATTATTCTTTTAGTGCTTAATTATTTGTGTTTAACGAAGGTTATCTTTGAGTCTTGAACTGACGAATGGCTCCAAAGAGATTTCGAAAGAATGCTAAAGGTGTTTCCTCATCTGAGGTTGAGTTTGATGCCACCAAATTTATTTCTGAGGAGGCATTCAAACGCTCTCAAGATGCGGTAGTGAAACAGAAAACGATGATTGAAGAAAGGGGGTTCAATATAGAGATTCGTCATGGGTATCCATCTACTGTAGAACAGATTGAGAAAAGACATTGGACGAAATTTTGTTCACAACCAGATGCTGCAGTAATCCCTATTGTTAGAGAGTTCTATGCTAATGGAATTTCTCAATTTACAGCCATGGCTACAGTGCGAGGAGTTAATGTGAACTTCTCAAGTGCAGCCATAAATCAATTTTATGGGCTTCCTAGCATTGACAATGATGAGTACAGCCAAATCGTTGATAATCCTGACTTGAATGAGATTATCAAATTTCTGTGTAAGCCAAATACCCAATGGAAGTTAACTGAAACAGGTCATCCTATTAAATTTAAGAGAGAGGCGATGGGAGTTATTGAGAAAGCATGGCATAAGTTTATTAATGCAAAATTATTTCCCACTAAACATGTTAGTGATGTGAGTGTGGATACTGCTATACTTCTATATGCTATCTTGAAGGGGAAAACAATTGATGTGGGACGCATTATTAAGTCTTCCATTCAGAGCAGTTTCAGAAATGTTTCTAAGGGGTTCTATCATCCCCATCTCATTACTGCTATGTGTGCTTAAGCTGGCGTGAAATGGGATCCCTTAGATCCTTTGCTGCAACCCATGCATATACTGAATAAATCCTCCATTACTCGCTTTAAGGTCACTGACACTGCAGGGGCTAGCTCATCTTCTCATACTCAGACTAGACCACCGCCATCTATAAAAAATATGACCTTGGTAGACCGTATGACACTTGTGGAGGAATCTCTGTACACTACATCTCAAGAGTTACATGCTCACCATACTGAATTCCAAGCACATCAGCAGCGCATGATTGAGTGGGCTAGTTATCAAGATGTTTGTTTCAGGATGAATGCCATACACCTTGGCTTGGACATGACAAACTACCCACCTGCACCACAGTGGATTCAACCATATCCACCACCTATTTCCATGATGCAAGATGATGAAAATCAGGAGGAAGCTGAAGATGATCAAGGAGATGCCTAATTAATAAACATTCACTTCGGTTGAGGGAGTTTTTCTTTATCTTTTTCTTTCTTTTCTTTCATTTTATTTGCATTGAGGACAATGTTTCTTACAAGTGTGGGGGAATTTGATAAGGGTATTTTGGATTTTATATATTTTATCCTTTGGCATTTAGATAATGTTCCTTTAAAGTGTTTTTAGGTGTTCTTAGCTTTGTTTTACGAGTTTTTTTATTTTTAAGTCATAAAATATTTTATAAGGTATTATTGATGAATTTGATACAATTTTGTGGTTAAAAATGAAAGTGCAATGATATGACTCGAGAAAATGAAGTTTTGAGCGAGATTGAAGTGTTTTCGAAGTCCCTAAACCCGATGATTGAGCCTAAGTTGGAGATTATGAAGAAAAAAATATAGGAGCAGAAAATGATCAGTGGCCGCGGCCACCAGCATTTACTGGCCATGGCCTGGGAGACAAGGAGTATTGGCCACGGCCAACATGATCTCCTGGCCGCGGCCTCCGCGCGAACATGGCCCAGAATATGACCCGTGGCCGCGGCCATCAAGAATCACTGGCCGCGGCCGTGCGACAAATTTTTCTTTAAAATTTAAATTTTAAATGTAATTATTGGGGGCTATAAAAGGTATTAGGGTTAACTTTTATCATAACTTTGGATTGCGATTTTTAGAGGCTAGAGCAGCAGAGGAGGAGGAAAAAACATCATCATCTATATTCTTCAATCTAGTTTTTCTTTCTTCTCAAAACACTTTTATTTTCATTGAATATTTATGTTTATGAATATGAATATGATTATGGAGTAGTTTTCTTTATAGTTAAGGATTATTTCAAAACCCTAGACATGATATGTTGAATGCATTGATGAATTTTTTTTTTTTATTCCCTTATATTAAATTGCTTCTATTTTTCTATTTGAATGTCATGGATCTTGTAAAATCTTGTTTAGATGGCCACTGATTAAGGTTTTGCATTGTTCTACTATCATCTTAGGATTTCTATTCACCTAATAGTTTATGTAACGACCTAATTTGCTAATAAGGCTTGGAGCCTTGATTAGTGTGCCTGGAGGGCAATAATTGTTATACTGCATTAATTTATGTGAATTTAATGAATATGTGGTTTGAATGCATGTTTAGGTGAAATAAATATGCATGTTAACCCCGTTTGTATGATAGGGGTAAATTGGTAATTGTAGCCCACTGAGGGCATAAATGTGATAATTGTATTATGTGATTTGTACCACGTGAGTGTGGTGATATTATTGTGATGCACGCGCCGAGACAGTCCTAGAGAGCTAGTTAACTTTAAAGTCACAACAAGATTTTTTATACCCAACTCGGGAGGAGCCTAGGGGGGTACTTTGGGAATTTCATGGTTGAGTTAAGAACTAGTGGTTATAGTTATTGGTGATTCAGTAACCTGTGTAACCATTTGTAACTGCTGTGAGTAACAAGTTTAGATGAAAAATGGTAAAATTGTAATATAGGAGAAAGGACTAGAGTGCCCTTTAAGGTTTAGTTAGGAAAGGTTTTCTATGAGGGGTAAAATGGTCATTTGGCAGGGGATTAGATAATTTTCAGCTGGGAAAAAGGGGTGCACAGTTTAGCACTTAGCCATTTGGTGGTTTTGTTAAAAATTGAGAGAAGAAAAGTTAGAAGGAAACCTAGGGCAAGAAGAAGAAGAAGAAGAAGAGGAGTAGAAGGAGCTGAAATTTGGAGACTTAGGAGATGAATCAAGGAAGCTTAAGGGTGAATTCTCCACTTGAGGTAAGGATTCTATGAAATTTTAAGATTTTTTCCTGTTGTGGTTTAAGAAATTTGAAACATGGTTTAAGTTTTTGGTTTATGGGTTTAAATTTCTGAAGTTGAAATCAAATGGGTGGATTTTGAGTATGATTGTGTGTATGATCTTGATGCTAGTGTGTATAGGTTGTTAGATGGTTCATTTGAGGTTTCAAATTGGTTTTGGGGTTTAGATATGTGTTTGGGTTGGTTTAGAGGTGTTTTGGATGATGGAATTGCAGGAGAAAAACCCAGAATTTCCGGGTTCGCATAGGGGCGTCGCGGCCCTGTTCTTCGGCGCCGCGACGCGAGGCTGAGTAAGGGGGGGGGGGGGGGGAACTTTCTGACTTCTCTGGGCGCCGTGGCCCTTGCGGGTAGCGCCGCGGCGCTAGGTTATTTTCAGGATGGGAAATTTTGCATTTTTGGGCATTTGTTCCGGGGGCTCGGGGGATGTTTCCGATGCATTGTTTTAGGAGTTTGGAGGTCCCGAGAGTACGAGATTGGTACCGGAAAGTGGTTTTGGAATTGGTTAGTATTAAAGAGTGTTTTATATGTGTTGTGACTAGGGTTTCGGTGAGGCTCAAGTTAGAGGACTGTGTTCTTGACTTTGGTGCACTGTGAAGCTCGGGATACAGGTAAGAAAACTGTAGCACCCGTAGGACAGGGCATGGACCCATAGTGTTAATGCAGGGCACGACCCTAAATTATATTACATGTTATGGTATAGTTTTGATTGAATTGTTTTATATTTGAATGTTATTTGAATTGTACTATATGTGATTATAGTAAAGAGAACGGAAAATGAGTCGAGAACGGCAAAGGTGCCGAGAACGGCAAAGGTGTCGAGAACAGCAAAGGAGCCGAGAATGGCAAAGGATTCAAAAACGGCAAGGAGCCGAGAACGGCAAGAAGCCGAGAACAGCAACGGAGCCGAGAACGGCGAAAGGCCGAGAACGGCAGCAGGGCCGGAAGTAACACTTAGCACGTGGAATGCTTATAGTCAGGGTGGGACCCCAATGGATACACGGGATATCCTTACGGTGAGGACCGAGATACCAGACTTGGGTAATGCTTCTAGAACGGCATGGCCGTGTTTGTTTAGTCTGATAGACTACTTGGTTATCTGTGCATTATCTGATAAGTTGATTATATATATTATGCATATGCTATGTGCTGTTTGAGTTTTCTTGCTGGGCTTCGGCTCACGGGTGCTCTATGTTGCAGGTAAGGGCAAAGATAAAGTCAACCAGCCATGAGTACGGAGAGCATGAAGCGACGCGTACATGTTTGGCCTGCCCGACTGCTTTGGTTGGGGGCATTTTTAAAAATGTCTGTATTAACCTGTAATTTTGATAGTCAATCAGCTGTAAACTTATTTTAACTTGTAAATATTTTGCAAACCTTATTTTGGGATCCCAAATGATAGATACTTGAAGTTTTCAACGAAGTAAAGCATTTTCAAAAGATTACAGCCTTAACTTTTGCTTAGTCACACTTTTGTTTTAAAAACCTCGGTTAGCGAGTTAATTGCACAAAGTTTTTTTTAAAACTCACTTGGTAACGGCTCTAAGGAAGTAGGGCGTTACAGTTTAGGATTCTAAGTAAAGTGATGTAACGACCCAAATTTGCTAATAAGGCTTAAGGGTCTTGATTAGTGTGCTTGGAGGGCATGATGGGAATTATGTGTGGTTTTAATGATTAAGATGCATGATTATGATTTAAAGCATGTTATATGACTATTTGAGTATTTGAGATGCATGACTATGTGTATTGTGTTATGTGATAATTTTAGCCCGTTGAGAGCATAAACGTGATAATTATGTTATGTGATTTGTACCACGTGGGTGTGGTGATATCAATGTGATGCACGTGCCGAGACGGTCCTAGAGAGCTAGATAACTCAAAAGTCACAACGGGATTTTATACCTAGTGGGGGTGGAGCTTAAGGGTATTTTGGGGATTTTGTAATTTAGTTCTTGTGAGATAATGGTAACTGGTAATTTGGTAACTTGTGTAATTGTTAGTAACCATAGAGAGTAACAGGTTTAGATGGAGAAATGGTAGAATTGTAATGGATAGGAAATGACAAAAGGGCCTTTGAGGTTTAGTTAGGAAAGGGATATTAAAGGAAGGGTAGAGTGGTCAATTGGTTGAGGATAGATAAGCTTCAGCTGAAAGAAAAAGGTGGTCACGTATAACACTTAGTTGGAAATTGATTCATGCTGAAATTTGAGGAAAATCTAGAAGAAAAGAGAAGAAGAGGAAAGCTGAAGTTGGGAGACCTAAGAGGAGAGTTTTGATGGTTCAAGGCAACTAAGTTGAGCATAAACCAAGATTACTCAGAGGTAAGGATTTTTCTATGATTTGTTTAAGTTTCAAGTCTGGTTTTTAGAGAATAAGCATGAATTGAAAGAAGATAGTGGCTGGTTTTGCATGGAATTCAGAGTTGGGATAATCAAAAGGAAGGTGACTTGAGGCTAGAGTTGAGGAGAATTCAAGCTGGGTTCTTGACTGAGGTAAGAGTTTATCATGTTTAATTTTCGTAATTGGTGTGGTTTAAGACTCTAGAGGCATGATTTATAGTTTTGGAAGCCATGGTTTAAGTTTTAGGAATTTGAAACTCAAGATAGGATCTTGGTTGTGCTTGTGTGATTGGGGTTGTTTATGATGTTTATAGGTTGTTAAAGGGTTCATTTGGGGTTTTGAATTGATTTTTTGGGCTTAGGTACTTGTTTGGGATGATTTGGAATGGTTTAGGCTCGGGAAAAACGCAAGGAAAACCCCAGATTTCTGGGCTCGCGAAGGAGCGCCGCAGCCCTGTTCTTGGGAGCCGCGGCGCGAGGCTGATTCTGGGCAGGGCAAGCTCTCTGACTTGCTGGGCGCCGCAGCCCTCTAGGGCAGCGCCGCGGCGCTAGATAAATTTCAGAGCACGGGATTTTGCAATTTTGAGCCTTTGCTCCGGGGGTTCGGTGGATGTCTTCGGTGCATTGTTTTAGGGATTTGGGGGATTCCGAGAGTGTGGGATTGGTCCCGGGAAGTAGTTTTGGGTTGGTTAGTGATAAAGGATGTTTCATGTGTGTTGTGACTAGGTCTTTGGAGAGGCTCGGGGTAGAGGACCATGCTCGCGACATTGGGGCATCGGAAGCTCGGGATACAAGTAAGAAAACTGCACCCGACTATATGTTGTGATGAGACTAAGTGCTCCCGAGAATTGTATCGTGTCAATGATGGTATTACGCCATGGGACATGTTAAAGCGGCCTAAGAGTACCGTACATAATATCAGCGCACAGGGCGCGGCTTGGCCACTGGTAGCCGAGGACAGCTTAGTAATCACTGAGCCCGGTTTAAGCGGGCCGGGGTCAGTGGGATAACGGAGGGGGCAGCCTGAGGGCGCTAGCCCTAGTTATCATTTATGAACTGTAAATGATATGAGTTGACATGCGTAATATGTGGAATACTTGATTAAACTGAATAGTTATATGGCTGAGATTATGTGATGCAATGTGAGATGTTGACTTGTCTGCTAATTGTTTATGCTCTGTTGTTGTTGTGTTTTCTTGCTGGGCCTTGGCTCACGGGTGCTACGTGGTGCAGTTAAAGGCAAGGGCAAGCTGGACCAATCCTGAGGTGGAGAGTTGCGGGGTTGAATGTACATAGCCAGCTGTTCGATCACCATGGTCGAGGAGTGGGTCAGGACAGGGATTACCTAACTGCTTGTTTTGCCTTTGTATGGCTGGTTACTGTATCTGAACCTTATAACTTTTGTAAATGGTCTTTAAACTAATATTTTTGGGATCCCGTGTAAACAAATAATGTTTCTTAATGAAAATGTGGCTTTTTGAGACCAAAACATTTTAAACCCTAGTTCTTTTATAGTTTCGATGACACGCTTTCAATTTATTGACTTGATTAGAAATTATGGCACTTTATTAACACACAGTGTAACGGTCTTGGCTATCCAGGGCATTACAAGTGATAAATTGCAATTAAGGTATTGTGACG
Source organism: Humulus lupulus (assembly GCF_963169125.1). NCBI lineage: Eukaryota > Viridiplantae > Streptophyta > Magnoliopsida > Rosales > Cannabaceae > Humulus > Humulus lupulus. The sequence goes on along the minus strand of NC_084799.1, from coordinate 19,872,940 downwards.
GGTATTCTAATTGTGATGAGAAATAGAACCTAGGTTAAATGAATTGCATGCTTAATGAATTTGTTGCCTAGATTAACCTGTTTCCACAAAGTGTAATGCTTTTACTAGGTTAAATAGATTTCATGCTTAATGGGTTTATTGCTGGGTAAAAAGGGTTAATTAAGAGTGCTTAGCTTTAATTAATTATATTAGGCAAACTGGGATAATTGACTGCTTAAGTGTTATCTGCGGGGTTAATAGTTTAATTGGGAATAGGAAATATTATTCATCATTGTTGATAGATTGATTGTTGAAGGTGGAGAGTAATTCTTGACTATTTCTTTAATATCGTTATATCCTTAGTTATTCAACCATTGATATTTATTTCATTTTATGTTTTAAGCTATTAAAACTAAAACCCCTTTTTAATTTTAATCTAGTATTAGCATTGGTCTAGAATTAACTGTCGGCGTTGGGGTCAATAGCGACACATTTTAACTGTCGGCATTGGTCTCGAATTAACTGTCGGCGTTGGGGTCAATAGCGACAGTCAAAAGCAACGGTGATAGTTATTAGCTGTCGGCGTTGGTCTCTATGCCTACAATTTTTAACTGTCGGCGTAGAGTCACACTAAGCAACTATGACAGTCAACAGAGTTGACTGTCGTGGTTGGGTGTCGGGAAAGCCCAGTTTTGTAGTAGTGAGTGAGAGTGAGGGTGCGGGGACAGTGGCGGTGCGGCTAAAATCAGCTGGCTGAGATCGAGAGTGAGGGTGAGGGTGCGGTGACGGTAGTGGTGAGGCTGACATCGAGAGTGAGGGTGAGGGTGAGGGTGCAGCGGCGGTGCTGCGGCGGTGAGGCTGAGATCAAGAGTGAGAGTGATAGTGAGGGTGAGGGTGAGGGTGAGGGTGCAGCGGCGACGGTGGCGGTGAGGCTGAGATTGAGAGTGAGGGTGAGGGTGCAGCGGCGGTGCGGCGGTGGTGAGGCTGAGATCGAGAGTGAGAGTGATAGTGAGGGTGAGGGTGCAGCGACGGTGGCGGTGAGGCTGAGATCGAGAGTGAGGGTGAGGGTGCAGCGGCGGTGGTGAGGCTGAGATCGAGAGTGAGAGTGAGAGTGAGGGTGAGGGTGAGGTCTGCGGCAATAAATAAATCGAAACTATAAGGCAAAGAGGAAAATGAGGGTCTGCGGCTGTGTAATTAGGTTTTATACAGTGGAGGAAAATGATAAAATGTATCAGGAGAGACATTCTATAATATTAGGGGCGACACGTCGCCCCTAATAATTTTCAGAAATGGGGAAAATTTCTCAACATCAGGGGCGATTTATACCAATATCAGGGGCGACTAATGATGTGTCGCCCCTGATTTCTAGAATATTAGGGGTGACGTGTCGCCCCTAATAATTTTCACAAATGGCAAAAATTTCTCAACATAAGGGGCGACTTATACCAATATCAGGGGCGACTAATGATGTGTCACCCCTGATTTCTAGAATATTAGGGGCGACGTGTCGCCCTTAATAATTTTCACAAATGGCGAAAATTTCTCAACATCAGGGGAGACTTTATACCAATATCAGGGGTGACTAAGGATGTGTCGCCCCTGATTTCTAGAATATTAGGGGCGACGTGTCGCCCCTAATAAATTTCACAACATAGCGAAAATTTCTCAACATCAGGGGCGACTTTATACCAATATCAGGGGCGACTAATGATGTGTCGCCCTTGATTTCTAGAATATTAGGGGCGACGTATCGCCCCTAATAATTTTCACAAAATGGCGAAAATTTATCAACATCAGGGGTGACTTCTACCAATATCAGGGGCGACTAATGATGTGTCGCCCCTGATTTCTAGATATTAGGGGCGACAACGTGTCGCCCCTAAAATTTTTCACAAATGGCGAAAATTTCTCAACATCAGGGGCGACTTATACCAATATCAAGGGCGACTAATGATGTGTCTCCCCTGATTTCTAGAATATTAGGGGCGACATATAGTCGCCCCTAATAGTGTCACCTCTAAAACCAATATTTCTTGTAGTGGTTGTGATTGCTGATATTAATGTCTCTAATTTTTTGTTTAAGATTTGGTTTTAGTTTCTTTAGAGGTTGTGATTATTTCTAGGTGGATTGTCCTGGCTTTGAGATTTTTCTGGTGGCTTTTACGTTGGATTGGTGGTTGTAAATTTTTTGGAAGTTTGGTTTTTGGTGGCTTTGAGTTTCAGACAAATTGACTTGGTGGCTTTGAGGTATAAATCTATGATTTTTTTTATTAAATCCCCACTGATCTGAAAGATTAATGATGATTCATTTTTCTGAGGCTTTGTTATTGTTGTTTTGAGGCTTTGTGATTGTTATGCTTTGAGAAAATTTTATTTTGATGATTGCTGTGTTTCAGGTCTGAGTTATTTCACTGTTATTTAGTTGTGATTTTGTTTAGAGTTTTTCAGTTATGTGTCATTGTTGTAATCTGGTTTATGTTTTCATTGTTATGCTTTGAGAAAATTCTGTTTTGATGATTACTGTGTTTCGGGTCTGAATTGTTTCATTGCTATTTAGCTGTGATTTTGTGTAGAGCTTTTCAGTTATGTGTCATTGCTGTAATTTGGTTTATGTTTTCATTGTTATATTCTGGTTCAATTTTTTAATTGTCCTTAATCTTTGAAATGTAATTTGTGTTGGGGTTTTGTTTATGCTCAGAGAGTTCCCCTATGATTTCTTATTTTGATGAGAAATGTTTTTTACCTTACTTTGTGTATATAAATCTGGTTTATTGTTTTTGAATAAAATTTTGAACATTTATTTATACTTGTATAAATTTTGTATCTTTGTCTATTCAGTTAGTAATTTTTTAGGTACTTAGTTATTTATTTTGCTAGTTTTTCCATTCTTATAAAAATAATTGGGAGTTAATGTACTCATATTTTTTTCAATTAAAAAAGCTTTTATGAAGTAATCAAATAAAATATTAATGTTTTATAATTTTTAATTTTTTCTCAATGATCAACTCATTTGATTTTAAAATGTAACTTCAAAATGGTAAGTTTTTAACTTATTTATAATTATCATTATTAATTAGAAAATAAAATTAGTATATAGGATAAAATGATGGCGTTAAAGGCTCAACACACTCCAAAAGAAATGTCTGATAAAGACATTATGGAGTGTATTCTTGGACGCTCTTCTGCACACTTGAAAGGTTGGGGTCGATCTTTTTCAAGTACAACTTCTACTTTCCAACGCAATCCAACTGAGTCAAATAAGCCAACATATGGGGAGCTAGCCCAATGCCTTGAAGAAGCAAACAACTGACTTGATTCTACAAATGACCAACTAAGTATTGTTTTGGAAAGACTAAGGAAAAACAATATGATGCCACCGCCTCCGTCAGATCAATGTTCTGATGCAAATGTCGGAAATTCTCCCATCCCTTCAATTCTAGAGGAACACGATAATTCGCAGTTTTTTTTTATGTTTTTAATTCAAAACTTTAAAGATAAATTATTATGGACATTTTATCTTTTATGTTTATTTGTTTGAATATTTTATAATATATGTTTATTTTATTTTATAATAGTTGTCTGTTTTTTAATTAATTAAATTAATTTATCATCTATAAATAATTAATTTTAAATATTTTCCAAAATAATAATTCAATAATACCTACCAATAAATTATATTATTGCCTACACATATTTAAGTGTAGGTAAATGTGAGAACCTAATACACTGCCACGTGGCCCAATAAGCTATTGCCATATGTAATACCTACCAATAAATTATATTATTGCCTACACATATTTAAGTGTAGGTAAATGTCAGAACCTAATACACTGCCACGTGGCCCAATAAGCTACTGCACGTGCCACATCATCTGTCGTGCCACATGTCACGGCGGAAGACACATCATTCGCCATGTCATCTTTCCGGATACATAATTGCCACGTCAAACACTAGGCCAATGATGTTGGCTCATTTTTTTTGGGGTCCACATGATTTTTACCTACCAATATACTAATCGTTGGTAATAATACATTTCTCGACTAACTATTACCTACCAATAAGTTATTGGTCAAAATTGGTAGGTAAAGGGATTTACCTACCAATGCACCATTTTTACCCACAAATAAAATTGGTAGGTAAATGACGAATTAATTGTAGTGTTATGTAAGTTTACCTAATTATATTTGTGTTATTCTTAGAAGTTTTTATTTTTAATACTACTAACAATTCAATAAAATAGGAAAAATTGAATGCTGATTTTATGTCACAAAGTCAGCAGACATCTACTACTGCATCGAACGAGAATGGTTTCTTCCTTAGTTGTCCTACAAAAAGTACTGGGAGGGAGGCGTGATTATGAGTGAGGATTGGGCCATAAATTGAGGGGGCAGGGTAATCCTCTAGTTAGCCCTCTCAAAACACCCAATCTCAGGCGCCACCTCTGTTAGGGTTTTATGCCCTAATTAAAACCAAATTTCTTTGTAATCTCATTTTATTATCAATAAAAGAATAGAAATCATTTTTTGACTCGGTCAATCACTTTGCTCACATGTTTTATTTTTATGATTATTTGTTTAATATAAACTTCTATTAAATCCCGAGCATATAGTTAATTGTATTTATAGTGACATAATCACAGTGGAATATAAATATGATTATATGTTCAAAATAAGTTAGTCCTAAGATTAGTCAATGCACAAGATTTACGCTGACTTGCCAATCTACGATATAATCTACTTACACATTGCAGTGTTACGTTCTTTCCAGAACATTAGCAAAGAACATAAGATCGGATGTATTTGTTACATCAGATAGGACCGATATTGACAGTAGATAGACTAAGTAAACATACTGTTATTATCTATTCCAGTCATATCATATAGTTGATCATATGTCAATTCAATCTCAATTCTGAGTGGTTAGTATTCTAACTGATTGTATTATTTGAGTCCTTTGACTTGTTCGTTACTAGCTTACCCTACGGACTAGCCCATACTTACATCTTGAGAACTCGGTAGTATAATTGAGTGAGAGTGTTAATCATAGATATGAACATCTATAGCTTCTGATGAAGAAGTAAAATGATGGTTTCCTTTTAGTTTGGTTCAAGGTGCTAAATGATAGAGATCTCATTTCAGTAATTAATATTAGTTTACTGAAATATCATTTACAAGGAACTAAGTGCTTTAAGGATAAAACACAATGAGGGGTTGTAACGCCCTGGATAGCCAAGACTGCTACACTGTGTGCTTATAAAGGTGCAGGACTTGCTAATCAAGCCATTTAGTTAAAATCGTGTCACTGAAACTATCAATGTGCTAGGGTTAAAAGATTTTGGTCTTGAAAGATACGTTTCATATAACTAAATATTTTTACACATGGGATCCCAAAAGGAACAGCGTTTAAAAGTCAGTTTACAAAATTTCCAAAGTACAAACAACCACTAGCCACTCTAAGGGAAAAACAGACGTTTATGGTTTTCCTGTTCCTGTCTCCCCCTCAACCGTGGTGGCTGAGAAGCTGATCATGTATATTCTGCTCTCAGAGCTCTTTGAATTAGGGTTGATCAAGCTTGCCCTTGCCTTTACCTGCACCACGTAGCACCCGTGAGCCAAGACCCAGCAAGAAAACATAACATTATATAACAAACAGAGACAACAATTGAATAACCCTTTAAGCATGATCATACACTTAACATACCACATTAATCACATAGCACGTAGATACAACCAAAGATTCAGCCAATCAACACTCGGCTATTCAGCATGACAAATCCATCAATCAATAATAACAATCAAATCGCATGATAATCAAGGTCGACACATTAGGTCTCACCCTTTGTTTACCCTACTGACTCCGGCCCGCTTAAACCGAGCTCAGTACATAATAAGCTGTCCTCAGTTACCAGTGGCCGAACCACGCCATGTGCCCTAGTGTAAACTTCAGCACTCTTAGACCGTTTGTTTACTATTTACATGGCATGATACCATCCTTCACAAAGCATACAAAACAGGATACCCTTAGTCCCATTACAAATCCACAACAGGGTGCAGTTTTCTTAACTTTAGTTTCCAAGTGTACTGGTTACGCGAGATGCCTCTTGAGCACGATCCGTTTCCCGGGCCCCTAGCTTACACCTAGTCACAACCAAGATAAGGGATACCATTAATAATTGTAAAAGGGATTCTAAATAAGGTTCCAGTCTCCGGAACATCGAATTCCACCAAACACGATAGTAGATTCAATCCCGAGCACCCTAGGTTAAATTCCCATGCTTAAAATCCCCAAATCCCAAATTCCCTTAAGGGCCGTGGCTCAAGCCCCCCATGCCGCGACATGGCCCCTAAACAGAGCCCATCCAAGCTCAAAACCAGACACGGGCCGCGGCCCTACATAGACCATGCCGCAACCCGCCCTCCATCTCCAACACCCACCAGCTTCAGAGGGCCGCGACTCACCAAGAACTATGTCGCGGCCCGACCCCTTTGAACCCAGAAAAACCTCCATTTTTAACTCTCAAACCTCACTCAAAACCATCCCAATTATATACCACAACTATCACAACCATTCATGCATGATTTCAAAATCTTAAGCCAACAGAAACCTAATCCAAAAACTCATCAAAACACCACTTTGATTTCTGAAATCCACTCACTCAAGAACTCTAAAATCAGTCAAGAAAACACTAGAATTCAAACATTAAATCATAAATTCAAGCTTACCTTCACTGCAGAACCACTCCTCTAAGCAAATTCTGAGCTAATTCCCAAGCTTGATGCCTTAATTTAACCTTGAAGTTAAGAACCTAAGAACTCTTAAAATTCAGCCCCAAAACTTCATAATCAACTGATTAAAAATTGTAATTCAATGCTTACCTTAGTTTCTAGTTAGATTCCATATCTTCCACTGTGTTAATCCTCCAAATCCTCAGCTCTATGCACTGGATTCCCAGCCAAATCTTCTTAGTTTTCAATGATTTTCATTGAGAGAGAAAGAGAGAAAGAGGGAAGGGTCGGTTTAACTTGTGTTCTACTATTTTCTAAAGTTTCTTTAGTATATCCTTAAGCAATTAAGTTAATCCCGAGGCTTGGGGTGCTGGAAACGTCCCTGAGGGAAAAATGGTAAAATTCCCCAGTATTCCCACCTAAGCTTCCTAACCTCAAATATGTCTCCAATTATTTATTTCCATAACCCGATAACCTAAATGACCATACAAAACCTGAAATATCCCTTGACTTGCCCCAAGTCAAGTATTTAGCCTCGTTGTGACTTCCCCGCTAACTAGCTCCCTAGGATCGCCTCAAGTCGCATGCTGCAAATTTACCCACATAATAATGTGGTTCTCACAATTATAGCATATATTCACATTTACATTCATATAACCATACTAACATGCTTATCATATAATCATGCATTAAGTTAATAAATTTACACATAAGCCATTTATGCCTTCCTGGCAAACTAATCAAGGCCCTTAAGCCTTATTAGTGATTTTGGGTCGTTACAAGGGTAAAACAGTATTTTAGTCTCATCTCATTGTAGATCGTCTATAGAGGATTGAGTGACAATTATGGTTGTAACAATGGAAAATTAATAAAGTATCTATATTTGTTATAGAGCCTTCTATGAATTCAAGAGTGGAATTCTGAGTCTTTAGTGGAGTCAAGAGGAATTAATAAGTTAGTAAATTTATTTGTTAAATTTATGATAACTTATTTGAGCTTGATTTCATAGGCCCATGGTCCCCACTGTACCTTGGATAAAATCATCTAGATAGTCTCAATTAATTAATTTAATTATCAATTAGATTTATCAAAGTTGACCAAGTCAATTTCGGATAGTTTCACAGAATTATACAACTTAAAGAAGAAAAGAGATTTTAGGGCAGATTTATTAATTAAGACAAATTGGTGTCTAAATCAATAAATAAGTTTAAATTAATGTTCAAATTATAAATAATTAACTTGATAAAGTATTTAAATAATTATTTAATTAATTAAATTAATAGAAAATAATACAAACCTTGATTTTATGTCCAATGGGCTTATAACTAAGTGGGAAATTTCACGGGCCTAAAGCCCATGATAATTACAACCTAATAGCTGATATAATATATTATTTTATTGATTTTTAATTAAAATAAATGACATAATTGAGCCTATAAAAGGAATGCTAAGTGAGAGTTGAAATAACATTTTTGAAATACTTGGTTTTTGAGAAGATCGGAAGATCTATTCTTGATGCTCTAGGTTTTAGATTATCTCTGCACCATAAGTCATTTTCTAAGCCTCAATATTCTCTTCTATTCTTCTTCTCTTTGTACTTGTCTCATGCGTTGAGAATAACCCACTCTAGTCTAGGTGATTCTAAGGATACTTTGGAAAACTGTGACGAAAATTGAAGGTCGGTTCAGTTTCTTGGTGATATCCTGCGACAAAAAGGATTCAAGGGTTAGAGAAATTGAATGAATGACTAATACATTCTTCTACGTATAATGTAAGTGTTCTTATCATTATCTCTATTTAAATTCAATTATAGAAACATGTTCTAGGTTGTCTTATATTAATGTGTTTAATATATGATTTACATGAAAATAATTAAGATCCTGTATAAGTTCCCAACAACTGGCCTGAGAGCCTTTGTTAATCTTTATTTTCAGGCATGAACATTGTAAAAATTGAATTATTTGATGTCTTGAGTAATTGGATGGATTTCATGTTTTTATGAAGCATATTGATTCTTATATGATTATTAGCAAATTTGGGTTCTTTTGTTGTATTTCATTTGCAAATAATTTTCATAAATGTTTTATTTGATATAAAACATGGTAAAAATTATTTAGAATATTTTTGGGTTGAAAATTACACAAATTTTATTAATTTTTTTTCTTTCAGGCTATGGCCATGGCCTATGTAACAGCGGCTAGTGTTAGCGACCACCATCAACCCCTGGTCGCAGCCAACACGCGTTTTTTTGCGCAGATCGTCCCATGGCCACGGCCACTCACTTTCACTGGCCGCGACCTGCGATAATTTTTTTCTTAAAATTTGAATTTTGAATGTATTTTTTAATGGGTTAATACAAAAATATCATATTTTTTCTATTATTAAAAAATATCTTTTTGAAATACGATATTTTTGTTGTTTGATCTTTTAAAAATAGATATTTTCTACAAAGATTCAAATTTAAATTTAAAAATAGGTTAACTAATTAATTTTAAATAATTTAATATATTAAAATATTAGAATTAAGTTATCATATATTAAAGATATTTTTGAAATCTTATATTTGAAAATAATAATATCTGATTATTCTATGGATTTTAATATTTAAATAATTTGAAATTTGAAAATTTGTTGACTAGATATTTTTATAGATATTTGAATTTAAGATATTTTTTCAAAAACAGTAGATGATATTTGTTTTAAAAATTTATAACTGGTTAAATTTTTTAAAATATCACGTTTTTCAAACCAATTAATAAAATATTTTTAATAAATGAGATTTAAATTAACTTTGGTTAATTGTTGATAAATCATATTTAAATTAAATTAATGTTTTTCAAAATGACCTAAACTAAGTTGATTGTTGATAAATGAAGTTTAAATTAACTTTAGTTAATTGTTGATAAATTTAATTTAAATTGACTTATTTATTTTTGCAAAATTTAATTAATTTAAATTTTGGATAAATTCTAGAAAATTAATTGTGGTATTTTTTCAAATGAAATAAATTGTGGTATTTTTGCATAAATTCATAGACTTGCTCATATAGTAACATGATTAGGCCCATCCAATTATAACATGTCTGTTTGCAAAGGTTGCAAAGACAAGTGCACAACCCAGTGCACAGACGCCTAAGGGGAAGAAACATACAAAACAAGAAAGGTAAAGGTAAGTGTTTTCACTGCAAAGAGAAGAGGCATTGGAAACAAGATTGCTCCAAGTTTCTAGCAGTGAAAAAAAAATGTAATGATTATAGTTCATTTATCTTAGAACACATATGTTTGGATTATTAATTCTGGATCTACTAACCATGTTTGTAACTCTTTACAACTTCTTGGATCATGGGAGGAAGTGGATGAAGGCGGCTTAAAGCTTAGAGTTGGGAACGGAGCGTTCGTTACGGTCCGAGCTAGAGGAAGAGCTCGCCTGAAGTTCTGAAATAAATATTTAATTTTGAAAGATGTATTTTTTATTCCAGATTTTAGTAGAAATTTAATTTCAGTTTCCATGTTGCAATTAGAACAATTTGTTATGAATTTCACAAGTTCTAATATATCTATTTCTTTCAATGGATCACAATTGTGAATTGTATGTTTAGAAAACGGGTTTTGTATTCTGCGACCTAATGAACCCCTTACTCTTAACAATGATTTATTCAAAGTAGCTAAACCTAGGACCAATAAACGACAAAATACCGACAACGATAACATGACGTATTTATGACATTTGAGACTAAGTCACATTGGCTATGATAGAATTCAAAGAATTACAAAGGACGGGTCTTTGAAGGAACTCACCTTAGGTGAATTACCTGTATGTGAATCTTGTCTAGAAGGCAAATTGACCTAGCGTCCATTCTTTGCAAAGGGTGATAGGGCTAAAGAACCACTTGGACTTGTTCATTAAGATGTTTGTGGACCTTTGAATGTACAAGCCAGGGGTGGTTTTGAGTATTTCGCCACTTTCATTGGTGATAACTCTAGATACTCATGTCTTTACCTAATGCATGGGAAATCAAAAACATTTTCAAAGTTTCAGGAACAACTAGCTATGCCTCAGAACCAATTAGGTCAAACGTTAAAGATCTTGCAATCTAATAGGGGTGGAGAATATTTGGATATGCAGTTCCAATATCATTTAACTGAACTTGGGATTTTATCACAACTTATTGCTCTGAGTACTCCGCAACAAAATGGTGTAGCGGAATGCCCGAACAAAACTTTATTAGAAATGGTTAGATGCATGCTTAGTTACTCAACTCTGCCAACTTCATTCCGGGGACATGAAATTGATACTGTGAATGAAATTTTAAATGTCGTTCCGTCAAAATCAATCCCCAAAACACCTTTAGAATGCTGGAATGGTTGTGAACCTATTTTACGTCATTATAGAATATGGGGTGTCCCGCCCACGTCCTGAGGAAAAAGGTAGGAAAGCTAGAACCGCGAACCAAAGTCTGTATGTTTATTTGCTATCCTATAGGCACTCTTGGTGGAATTTTCTATAGTCATTCAAAAAAGAAAGTGTTTACTTATGGAAAATGACTATGTCCAAAACTTCAAACTCGCAGCAAAATAGTTTTAGAGGAGATGGCTAAAGAATTGACTACAAACAATATTCCATCATCACCAACGCAAGAGTATGATGAAATTCCCACTCTTCATGTCCAACCGACGCAAGTCGATGAATAAAGTATCACTGTTCCTGAGCAAATAGTCACAGAGCCTCGACGTAGTGATATGGTTTCTAAGAACCCAGTTTGCTAAGGTTTGGATGGTGACACTAGTGACGATGATTTGTTGTCTTTCAAATAGGCAATGGCTAGCCCTAAAAAGAAACTATGGCTTGAAGCCATGAAACAGGAAATAGAGTCCATGTACTCAAATTCTGTCTGGGATCTTGTGGAAGCACCTAGTGATTTTAGGGTCATTGGGTGCAAGTGGATCTATAAGAAGAAATGAGGTGTTGATGGAAATATCGAAACTTATAAAGCTCGATTAGTGGCAAAGGGTTATACCCATAGAGAAGGTGTGCACTATGAGGAAACTTTTAGTCCGGTAGCCATGATCAAGTCCATTCGCATCGTCTTATCCATAACAACTGCTCTTGACTATGAGATCTTACAAATGGATGTCAAAATAACTTTTCTTAACGGGAAGTTTGACTAAGCCATTTATATGGATCAACCAAAAGGATTTAAAGTAGCTGGACAAGAAGGAAAAGTTTGCAAGTTGAATAGGTCCATTTATGGACTTAAGCAAGCTTCTCGTTCCTAGAACTTCAGGTTTTATGAAATAATCAAAACCTATGGCATTGAACAAAATTTTGATGAGCCTTGTGTTTACCAACTGAAGGCAAATCAAATAATGGTATTCTTGGTTCTTTATGTAGATGATATCTTACTCATTGGAAACAATGTTATGAAATTATGAGATGTGAAGAATTGGCTGAACATTCAATTCCAGATGAAGGATTTGGGTGAAGCAAGTTATGTTGATATTAGTTAAATATAATGATTAAGTTGTTTCCACGTTGAGGTGCAAAACACTTAACGGTTTTCACTTAAAGAGAAGTGAAAACATGAGATTGTGTAGAAGGCATCTAAAAGTCACTTTTATAGATCTAAAGTGATACAATGAGGTATCCAAACATTCCCAAAAAATTTGGTAGCATTTGGATCAATTTTAGGACCATTGGAGTGGTACAAAGTTAGAGAGGGTGGAGATACATTGCTCCCTAAGTGTCGTAGCATCACCTAAATGCAAAAGGCTTCAAAAGCCCTAGCAGGCGATGCATCGCCTGCTAGTAGGCAATGTATCGCCTATGAGGTGATACATCTCCTACATGCAGGCGATGCATCGCCTGGTCGGTCTTTTAGGGTCGTACAACTTACGTAAAATGCTCCAAATGATGTGTTTTAAATGCTCTAATCCTATTGGTTAGACTAATGATGATGCCTACGCTATATATATGGGTTATTAGAGTTGAAAAGCCTTGATCACACTTTCTAACTCTCTCTCTAAAACTCATTCTCTCTCTAGCTCTCAAGACCAAAGTATCTCCAAGAAACTCATTAAGCTTGCTTGACTTGCATGAGTTTCAAGACTTGTTAAATCCCAAATCTCATTCTACTTAGTTGAAGCTTCAAGCAATTGGGAAGGCTTGGAATAGAGATTTTGGACAACAATATTCATATTGTGTATAAGCATTAGAAGTTCCCCAAGTTTGAAGATTCAAGTTGCTCAATACAAATGTTGTGTCTCTCTAACCCTAATCTTGTATTTTGTTATTCATTGTTAGTATAGATGACTAACTATATCTAAGTTCATCTTATCATCATTTAATCATTTAGTTTGTTATATTCAAGATCAATATTCATATCATGAACATGTTTATTTGATTATCAAGAATTGCACTCATACTTTAAATTTGAGTCTTGATTAACATCTAGGGTTTGGAATATTGCATTATTATCATTATTCATTGTTGATTTGTAAAGAGTAAATCCATATATTCCCAACAATCAAAATCTCTATTCCAATTACTTTCATTTTGTGTTTTGCATAATCAACAATGAGGAAAATTGGTTCATCCTCTACAACCTTCAAATCCTTGTTTCAAGATTTGGTTTGTGTTGGACACATAATCATGAAAGATCAAAGAAAGTTCTATTTGGAAATGCTCTACATGAATGTGGATATGGATTCAAAGTCTTCATCAACAAAGGATGAGACAACTCAATGGGATTACATGCTTAAGGAGATTGGCATTATCAAGTTCCTTATTTCTAAATGTGTAGATTTCAAGAATTTGAAAGAAATGTGTTTGCTGCCATATTTTTGTGAGTTTGAGATTATTGTTTATATTAAGAGTACAATGGTGAATGTTAATAAACAATTCAAGGGTTATTTATGTACTTATTTTGTTTGTAAATTCATTGATCATCATATTAGATATGGAAATTGTAAAATTAACCATAATGAGATTGAGGTCAATACAATTGATGATGAGATCTTTGTGACCTTAATTGAATTTAATGCATTCGATGAGGAATGTATGATAACCCTAAAGAGAATTGACACGGTTCATGCATGTAGTGATGAGACTACTGCAACCTTAAGAGAAGGTGAACATATTAATGCAATTGATGTTGAGATCATTGCAACCTTGAGTGAAGTTAATGCAACCCAAGGAAAGGTACAAGGATGGTGGTATGATACTTGTGCTACCATTCATGCATCCTATGATAAAACTCTTTTTGTAACCTTTGAAAGTACAAAGGTGAGACTTGAAGTCCAAATGGTAAATGAAAAGAGATCCAAGGTACTTGGAAGGGACTGCATTGATGTGTTCTTCACAAATGGAAAGAAATTGACCCTAATTAATGTTTTATATGTTCCCGATATGACTGGAAACATTATGATTGGAAGTTTATTGAGTAATTACGGTATCAAAATGGAGTTTGAATTCGGTAAACTCACTTTGACTAAATTGGACACTTTTGTAGGAAAGGGTTACACATGTGATGGAATGATCAAAATATTAGGAACGGGATTCCTAATACGCATCGGAAATGTGGTGGGGTTGGCCTAGTGTACAACAAAATTTTTGTAACATATTTAAACTACCTTCAAATATGCGGATCCATTAATATACATACATTAATCATAAGCAAGTTAAGAATAGAAATCATAGCTCTTGAAGCCTATCAAGTGTCATTGCTATCTTTTTGTAATTAGAATGACCTTCCTATCCAAGCTGCTCCTGTGTAGTCACACCAAGATCTTCCACAATGTTCTTTACACCTCAAGAAGTGTGTGGGCACTTAGAGAATGAATGATAGTTTATTTGTGATTCTACTTGATGTACTCAACACATGAGATCAAGAGAATTTGCCTGAGAATTGGTTCTTTATTTTTCAAGGAGAGAAAAATATCGCTCTATTTTTCACAGAGCGAATAGACTTGATTGTCTGAGATATCTGAGTTCTCTGTATATTTTCTGATTTTTCATACTTAAAAGAAAATATTCAAATTTAAAAAATAAATCTGTAACCAACTTAAAATTTACCTTTTTAATTAATTAATCAATTATTTTATTAATGAAAATATCCAAAAAAAACTAATTTTTTGAATTATCCATTAATTAAATAAATAAAAATGAGAATCCTATCCGTTAAAAATAGCAGTACATGCCACACATAGTCCATGGACTGTGTGTGCACGTGTACCACCCCAATTTTTAGGGTTATTTGATTTTTCTATTTTTATTTAATAATTTATTCAAATTACTTTGTCAGATAAGGTCTAACAACATGATAACTAATTCAAATTTAAATTAAATATCTTTTTAACTAATTATCAAATATAATTAATTATTTGAATAAATATTAATCTTTTAAATTCAAATCCAATTTGAACTTATCAGATTATTATCTCCCACTCAAATAAAGCTATTTAATTAATTCTACTAATTAATTAAATCCAATATTTTCGAAAATAAATATTTAATTCATTATAATTTCGAAATTAATTTAATTATTTAATATAATTTTGAAAATTATACAATAATTAAATATTAATTACTTTTGTTAACTACAACTAATTTGTAATTAATTAATTAATCACTATTATCATATAATTGCACATTTGGCCCAAATAATAAATTTCTTCTTAAATATGTCTTTAAACTATTTTTCCATTCATATCAACTCTTACCTTTAATAGTGTTGATAGAGCCGCTATGGGGACCTATGGACCTATAATTCCAAGCTCCAATAAATTTAAGATTATTAATTAAACTCTTTAATTAAATAGTCTTAATTTATTAATCTCATGATTATTCTACTATAAATATGAGACTGCACTCTTGTAATTATAGACATTTCATTTACTGAGTACTTTATAATTATAAAGCGTCTATTGATATAATCATTGCATACAAATTGACCCTCTAATAATGATTTATAATTAGTCGGGAATAAAATTACTGTTTTACCCTTTTAATTATCTCTTGTTTCCTTAAGTACCATTGACTTTACCAGTGAAGGTTAATTCATAACTAAATTATGAATTTGAGCTCAATAACCTTTCAGTCCCAAAAGTCAACCCTTAAGAGAGCCATTATTCAATCTCTTGTGAGAAAGTATAGATTCCATATCTGTATACTATGTCCCCAGCCATCTACATTAATGAGTTCCCAAAACAAAACTTTTTAGTCTGATCATTCTGACAGACCCTAACAAGTGAATCATAGAACTCATATAACATAAACAGGAGTTCATAGTAACTTCAGGATTAAGATATATTTGTATATGATCATCAGTTGATATATTTAATTAATACTTCGAAACAGTATTTAACTAAGTATTAATAAAAATATCTGGTCCAGTTCTATATATTCTCTAATACATAAAGCACCTCTACCAAAGTGTCCTACCACACTAGTGATCCGGACCTAGATCACATGTATTCATAATACTAGTGGACCATACTTGCAGTAATTAGTCTAAAGATTCCATAACTTTATTTTACTGCAAACTATTCAAGTTCATTTATCTCAAACACAGTCTTCCCGTACCAATACGTGTTTGAGATTACATATATGAACTTAGGAATTTTTCTGATATTTACATAATATCATCACAGAATAATATAGTCCATAAAATATATGCATAACAAATTCAATTTATTTATTTATTTCATAAAACAATGTCTACTACATATGCTTTCAGGGAACAATTCCCAACACAAAATTTTTGCTCTTGACAATGACAATAATGATATGGCATCTAAATCTTGCAATGTGATTAATTCTAATTCTATTACTTTGTGGCATATTGGACTTGCTCATATAGGTTATAACACAATTAAAAGAGTTGTTAAATGTGGATTAATTAATTGTGATGTGAATGAGCATGATAAATACAAATTGTATGTTAAATCTAAAATGGTAAAAAATCCTTTTCCAAGTGTTGATAGATGTTTAAACTTGTTAGATTTAATACTTAGTGATTTATGTGAATTGAATGACATGTTCACTAGAGGAGGAAATAAATACTTCATAACTTTTATAGATGATTGCTCTAGGTATACTCATGTGTATTTACTTAAGAGTAAGGATGAGGCATTTAATGTATTTAAAATCTATAAAGCTGAAGTAGAAAATCTATTGGAAAGGAAAATAAAGACTCTTAGAAGTGATAGAGGTGATGAATACTTTTCAAATGATTTCAATGTGTTTTGTGAACAACATGGCATTATACATGAATGCACTGCACCATACACTCCACAACAAAATGGAATAGATGAAAGAAAGAATAGGACTTATCTTGAGATGATTAACTCTATGCTTTTACATGCTAAATTGTGTTATAATTTGTGGGGTGAAGCCTTGCTTGCTGCGTGTCATATATTGAATCGAATTCCTATGAAAAAGAACAATGTGTCTCCATATGAGTTATGGAGAGGAAAGAAGCCTAACCTAGGCTATCTTAAAGTGTAAGGGTGCCTTGCTTATTGCAAGAGCACGGAACCTAAAAGGACCAAGTTGGGTCCAAGGGCCGTAAAATGTGCATTTGTTGGATATTCCTCAAATAGCAAGGCCTATAGTGTAACGACCCAAATTTTCTAATAAGGCTTAGGGCCTTGATTAGCATGCCTCGAGGGCAATAAATGATTTAATATGCTAATATGTGAATATGTGATAAAGATGCATGTTTAGTTGAATTAAATATGCATGTGGGCCCCGCCTGGATATTAGGGGTATGTTTGTGATTTTAGCCCGTTGAGGGTATAAATGTGATAAATGCGATATGTATGTGATTTATCTGTGCAGCACGATCCGAGACAGTCCTGGGGAGCGGTTAGCCAGAAAGTCACAACAGGGTTGAGAATCCGACTCAGGGTGAGTCGAGGGGTATTTTGGGTATTAGATGTGTTATGGGGTTATTGGGTTATGGAAATATATATTCGGAGATATATTTGAGGTTAGAATGTCTAGGAGGGAATATTAGGGAAATTTACCATTTTGCCCTCGGGGACGTTTTGGTACCCCGAGCCTTGAGGTAACCACATAGACTAAGTTAAATAAAACAAAAAGAAAGAATCATTTAGAGGCTTGTAGAAATCGACCCAAAATTTTCCTTTGTTATGCCGTAGAGCATGAGTTGTGGGGCTCGGACCTATATGTGAATAAGTTGCAGGGCTCGACCCTATATGACTGTGTAGTGGGGTTTGGCCCTTTGATTGAGTTTATGTATGCTTAGCTTGTTGATTAGCTTTATCATATGTGAATGTGTTGATTGAACGACATGAGCCGTGAACGGTGAAGACCGATAACAGCGAAGGCCGAGAATGACAGAGACCGAGAATGGCAATGGGCCGGGAACGGCGATAGGCACGTGGAGTGCAAGGCCGAGTGCGGCAAGGGGCCAAGGCCGGAAGCAGCGTTTAGCACTTGGAGTGCGAGTTTCGTGGATAGATCCTAAAGGATACCTGGGATATCCTCACGGTATGGACTGCGAATCCAGGGCATGGTAAAACGCCTAGGACGGCATGGCCGTGTATGTTTGTCCTATTGATGGCCTGTTTAACTGTTAAGTGTTTGATATGCATATGTTATCTGCTTGTGAGTTTTCTTGCTGGGCTTCGGCTCACGAGTGCTTTGTGGTGCAGGTAAGGGCAAGGAGAAAGTCAACCAATCGTGAGTATGGAGAGTGTGAAGCGGCGTGTACATGTTTGGTCAGCCTGATTGCCACTGTCAGGGGCATTTTTGGGAGATGAATGTATAAAATTGGATTTTTTTGTTTAGTCGACTGTAACTATATTTTGGGTTGTAAATATTTCTAAACTGTATTTTGGGATCCCAAATGTTAAACTTTTATAAATCTCAATGAAATGAGATTATTTTCAAAGATTATGACTTTGATTTTAGCTTAGTCACACTTTTGTTCTAAAATCCTCGTTTAGCGAGTTAATTGCACATTTTAAACTTACTTAGTAATGGCTCTAAGGTAGTAGGGCGTTACATATAGGCTACTAGACTTGGAGTCTAATATGATAATTGAACCAAGAGAAGCAAAGTTCTTTGAGAATATGTTATATTGTGATAGCAATTCTCTAGAACCCTCAAGTTTTGGAGAATCTTAAAGAGAAAGATCCAAAGGTTGATGAGCAACCTATATTTCCTCAGAAAAGCCAAAGGCTTAAAGAATTGGGATCAAATGAGACCTGCTCTCAAGTGGAGACACTCTACCTAGTAGAGGGAAACCTTGAGGAAGTCACATGGAAATTTCCTATGGCTCTTCAAGTTGAGGATGATCCCAAAACATTCTCCGAGAGACTCCGCTTTTTGGAAGGAGGAAATAAATGATAAGATGAATTCAATTATTTCAAACCACACATGGGATTGGTAGACCTTCCACAAGGTTCAAAACCAATTGGGTACAAGTGAGTATTTTGAAGGAAATATCACACCGATGACACATTACAAACCTTCAAGGCAAGACTAGTAGCCAAATGGTTTAAACAAAAGGAAGGAGTCGATTATTTTGACACGTATGCACCGGTTGCTAGGACAACCACTATAAGAGTACTATTTGACATATCATCAATATATAACCTTTATGTTCATCAAATGGATGTCAAAACGATATTTCTAAATGGAGATCTTGATGAGGAGATTTATATGGAACAACCGGAGGGTTTTGTTCTAAGGAGAAATGAACATAAAGTGTGTAGGCTTGTTAAATCATTATATGGTTTAAAGAAAGCACTGAAAAAATGGCATGAGAAATTTGATAAAGCCATAATTTCGAATAGGTTTAGGCACAATAATGCGGACAAGTGTTTATACTCTAAGACTTGTGATGACTAAGCCATCTTGGTGTGTCTATATGCTAATGATATGTTGATTTTGAGTAATGACATGAAAGACATAATGGAAATGAAGATGTTTCTATCTTCCACTTTCAAGATGAAAGATCTTGGAGAGATTGATACCATCTTAGGTATAAAAGTGAGAAGAAATAGCAGGGGTTATGCCTTAAGCCAAGAACACTATGTTGAGAAAGTGCTTGACAAGTTTAGTCATCTCAAAATCAAAGAGACAAATACACCATTTGATTCAAGCATAAAGCTTGAAAAGAATAATGGTAGAGCAGTGGCTCAACTTGATTGTACAAGTGCGTTAGAGAGTCTAATGTACACCACTCATTGTACAAGGGCGGATATTGCATATGTGGTTAGTAAACTAAGTAGGTTTAGTAGCAATCCAAGTATGAAACATTGGAAAGTGATTGAGAGAGTTCTAGGGTACCTTAAAAAGACCAAGCAGCTAGGCCTCCAATATTCAAAGTTCCCAAAGATACTTGATGGATAATCTGATGCTAGTTGGATATCAAGTGTAGGAGATAATCTCTCCACAAGTGGTTATGTGTTTATGCTCGGAGGAGGAGTTGTTTCTTGGGGTTTTAAGAAACAAACATGTATTTCACACTCAATCGTGGAGGCCGAATTTATAGCTCTAGCGGAAACCAACAAAAATGTTGAGTAGCTTAGGGATCTCATGTTGGAGATCCCAATTTCTGCAGATGAGGTATCGATGATCTCGATACTTTGTGATAGTCAAGCCATATTGGCTAGAGCATATAATGGGAAGTCTAGACATATAAGTGTAAGACACGAGTATGTGAGACAATTGATTCATGGAGGAATCATATCAATCTCATATGTTAATACAAGTGAGAACTTAGTGGGTCCGTTTACAAAACCTCTTCCGAAGAGGCTAGTAAGTTCTACTTCAAAAGGGATGAGACTAAAACTCCTAGAATAATATATTCACCAATGATGGTAACCCAACTACAAACTTTTGAATATCAAGGACAAGAGTTCAATGGGTAGGAACAAGTCATTGGGTGAATTGTTTCAACACTAACAAAATCATGAGTTTCATCCAAGGATGGTTAGTGTTGGTTGCTACTGAGTGAGGGTTAAGCCAAAGACTTTTAATGAAGTTCAGTTGTGTGCAACAAGCATCTATAAAGGTAGCAAAGATGTTGTTAGAACTTTACCTATGTGAACTTAGAGGTGGTGCTGCCTCTCATGGGAGTTGGAGTTTCTCCCCGGAAAGTTCATGAAATGGATGAGCACATGACCGTATGAGTGCTAAGTGAGAATAGTGGGAAAATGAATGGTCAAGTGGAGGTCTTTGTAGTGTTACCATTTTTATCATTATGGAGTACTTGGTTCAATCTTTAAGACACCAATGACTTCGATATGGCTTTGTAATACTTTCACTAAGACAAATTTCAAATCCAAAGATACTTTATTTTATGCACCAAAACTGTTAAGATAAGAAGAGGAATATATTTAACCAAGTGGGGGATTGTTGAGATTGGTTAAATATAATGGTTAAGTTGTTTACACGTTGAGGTGCAAAACACTTAACAACTTTCACTTAAAGAGAAGTGAAAACATGAGATTGTGTATAAGGCATCTAAAAGTGACTTTTATGGGTCTAAAGTGATCCAATGAGGTATCCAAACATTCCCAAAAAGTTTGGTAGCATTTGGAGCAATTTTGGGACCATTGGAGTGGTCCAAAGTCAGAGAGGGTGGCAATAAGTCGCCCCCTAAGTGGAGTAGCATCGTCTGTGAGGCGATGCATCACCTACATGCAGGAGATGCATCGCCTGGACAGCCTTTTAGGGTCATACAGTTTACGTAAAATGCTCCAAATGATGTGTTTTAAATGCTATAATTCTATTGGTTAGACTAATGATGACGCCTACACTATATATATGGGTTATTAGAGTTGAAAAGCCTTGATCACAACTTCCAACTCTCTCTCTAAAAATCATTCTCTCTCTAGTTCTCAAGACCAAATTTTTCTCCAAGAAACATATCAAGCTTTCTTGACTTGCATGAGTTTCAAGGCTTGTTCAATCCCAAATCTTATTCTACTTAGTTAAAGCAAGCAATTGAGAAGCCTTGGAATAAAGATTTTGGACAACAATATTCATATTGTGTATCAGCGTAAAGCAGTTTGCAATCTTAGATTCCACCACGGAGGCTGAGTACATACATGGGTTTGAAGCAGCTAAGGAAATAGTCTGGCTAAAGAAGTTCTATTCAGATCTTGGTGCTATTCCATATATGGATAAATTGCTAGTGTTGTTTTGTGACAATATAGGAGCGATAGCCAACTCGAAAGAACCTCGAAGTTACAAGAGGAGTAAGCATATAGACATGAAGTATCACATAATTCGAAATATGTGGCCAGGGGAGATGTGAAGGTTATGAAGATTGCATCTGAAGACAATCTTGTAGATTCGTTTACAAAAACACTACCAGAAGCTACAATTGATATGCATATCAAGGAAATGAGATTAGTAGAATTAAGACATTAGTTTCAATTAGTGCAAGTGAGAGTTTGTTGGGGTTTTATGCCCTAATTAAAACACTACAGGAAAATAGGCTTACAGTGACGACAAAAGTTGTCTTTGTAGGTCATGAAGTCGTCTCTGTAGGCTTTTAAAGATGACATGCCGTCGCAAAATTGTCGTCGCAGTAGGTCTGTATATGTAGGGACCTACTGCGACAATACTGTGACGACATTTTGATATCGTCGCAGTAGGACACTTGCAAAATCTATTTTTTTTAAATTGGCTCCTATTGCGACGACATGTCGTCTTTATAGGTCTTTTTTTAAAAAATTTGGACCTACAGTGACGACATATCGTCTCTGTAGGTGTTTTCAGAATTTTTTTTTTGAATTTTGGATTCTACAGCGATGACATGTCGTCTCTATAGGCTTTTTCGAAATTAAAAAAAAAAACTAATAAATTTAAAAAAATATAGTAAAATTTTAAAAAAATTCTAAAAAAAATCACAATTCTAACCAACTCATATCATTAAAACATATACTTAATAACTTTATATTTTCAACACTCATCAATAATTAGAAAAAAAAACATATATTACTTTCTAACATAAAACAAAGTTCACCATATATACCAACACATATATAAGCTCAATATCATTCATATAACACACACATCTATATATATATATATATATGGAAGACTTCTCAATAGTTATTACCCATAAATGAGTACTAACAATTATGATGATGTGACAACATAGTGACTTGGTATTGCAAGTCACCAACAGGTAAATATTATTTTTAACATTAATTTGGAATTTAGTTATTATTTTTTTGCCATAATTAATGTTGTTTCCAACCAATGAGAGACACTAGCTATATTTTAGAAATTGACATGCATTTGAAAAATGAAAAGTTTATAATATTATATTTTTATAATAAATACATGTTTTTCATCAGGCAACCCTTCCAAAAATTTGAAAAAAATCAAATTTTATTTTTAAAAATATTAATTAACAACTATAAATATGGATCATTGATTTTAATCCAATGATTAATATTAAAGTAACCATCCATGGGTAGTAACCATTAAGAGTGCAGCTATATATATATATATATAACCTAACATATAAATAACAATCAAATCAACAATAAAAATAACAAAGTACACTATCTATGCTAAATATATATAAATTCATAAACAAGTAAAATAGTTATGTGGAAAAGAGAAAATACCTCAACAACATTAACAATTTCATGAACCTTTCTAGCATATGAAGGCATCAAATCTATTGTCATCAAGGTTGGAACAACATAAATAAAATATTATTAAGTAGCCCATATATACATACATAAATTAAAATAAATAATAAATATATGAAAAGTATTTCCAATTAACAAATCACATTTACAATTAATTTATAAATTTATCTAAACCCTAAAACTAACAATACAATGTTACACAAATAAAAACTCATTAGAAATTTATAATTAATCTATTTCCCAAAAATACAATTCAAAATATCTTTACTTTAACCTAAATATAAACTTAATTATCTAAAATTAAAAGTTTATCTAAAATACATATACATAAAATAAACATATTCATATAACATGTTAATCAAATTACATCTACATATACATTTCAAAAAACTAATAACATTAAATATACAAAAAATAAAATTAAAACTAACCTCCTAGAGTTGTCCAAGTCCACACTAATCAAGCCTCCAAGCCAAAACCAATATTTAAGAAGAAAAAAAAAATTTTAACTCATCAATAATCTCTAATAAACCTAACCTTTTTATATAATAACATTAAAAATCACTAAACCCAAAGTTAAAATTATGCATATCTTATAAAACTCATAAAACACAAACATCATTCCTAAACTCCTCATAAACACCATCAACAATGGGGAAAACTCATCAAAATAGAAAGAAAGAAAAAACTAATAAAATCAATTAGAACTTAGATATAGGCATAAGTGAACATATATGAGAAATTTAACACTAAAAACCAAAAAGTCCTTACCTAAACTAAGTTAAGGCGTGCTGGAGGTGGAGAGAAACCGAGACCCTATACGAAACATTTAATAAGAAAATGAGAAAGGGGAAGAGAAAGGATCAAGGTTTTCTGGTATATACCCAAAACCTAGAGCGACGACATGTTGTCGTTGTCGGGCATAAAAATATCGTCTCAGTAGATGAAATGCACAATTTTCATTAATGAAAATAACCTATAGCGACGACATGTCGTCGTTATAGAGAGTTTCAAAAATTCAAGTTCCAATGCTAAATTTTTGGGGGGGAAAGCTTCCCACCATTTTTTTCGGACCTCTACAGAAACGACATTTCGTCGCTATAGGTTATTTGAGAAAAACAAATACAACATTAATAATAAATAATAAATAATTTGGGTGTTGTATCACTACTACAAAAAAGGTCATTTGCATTAGTTTTTAACTGCCACAATTGAATTTTTGCGTCAGTTTTATATGTGACGCGGAATCCCATGACGCAAACCAGTTTGACATTTGCGTCAGTGGGGAACTGTCACAAATCTGACATTTGTGGTAGTTCTCCACTAACGCAAACGCGTGTTTACGTCAGTGGGGCACTGCCACAAATTCCAAGTTGTGACAGTGCCCCACTGACGCAAATGTTATATTAAAAAAAATGATATGAACCCCGACTAGTGTACCCATCCCCCAACCATCCCATGCGACCCCAGCCCCCTTGTACCCAGTCCCCAGCCAGCCACCTCTCAACCCCACACGACCCCAGCCACATACATGACCTCTGCGAACCCAGTCAGAGAAAAAATCAAGAGGAGGATTTTTGGGTTTTGGTTTTTCAAAAAATATAATCTTCAAAATCAGAAACCTATACAATAAATTTAAAAAAAAACTATGTATAAGGTTCATAAACATATTATATTCATCAATTTAACCTTAAAATGAAAAAAACTCACCAAAATGGGTCTAGGAAGTCGGAGGCGCCGTTGGTTCTTGGGAGAAAACCTAAGTTTGGAATTTGGGAGAATGAGGGGCTCGGGGTCGATGACTGGGATTTAATACTGGGCACACTGTTTGCGTCAGTAGGCAACTGACACTAACGGCGTGTTTGCGTCAGTGGGGCACTGAAGCAAACAGTTAGGCAAAACGTGGATTTTGCTTAACCGTTTGCGTCAGTGCCCCACTGACGCAAACACGTCGTTGTGTCAGTTGCCCACTGACGCAAACAGTGCGTTAACGACATTAGTTGGCCACTGACGCAAACTTTTTCAATTAACAGCGACAGTGTTATCATTGACGCAAATGCCCCTGCATTTACCACAAATGCTGATTCTCGATCAACGGCGTAAGTCAACTGCGTTGACTGACGCGTTTGACTGACACAAAATGGGTATTTTTGTGTAGTGTATATTCCCTCCAAAAAATTTAGAGACTTTGTTGTCGCTATAGGTTTTTTGAAAAAAAAAACATTAATAATAAATAGTAAATAATTTGGGCGCTATATATTCTCTCCAAAAAATTTAGAGACCTATAGCGACGACATGCCGTCTCTATAGGTCAAGATATTTTGAACCTACAATGACGACGTCTATTGGGATGACATGTCCTCCCTGTAGGTCTTTAATAAAAAATAAAAACAATTAAAAATAAAAAATCCAATTTTCGAGGTTTTATGTGTTCAATTGCGACGACATCATTGTCGTTGCAATAGAAGTCGTCACTATAGCTAGGGTGAATTTCTTGTAGTACCCAATTCCTTTGTTATCTCATTTTATTATCAATAAAAGAATATAAATTATTTTTTGACTTGGTCAATCACTTTGCTTACATGTTTTATTTTCATGATTATTTGTTTAATATAACTTCTATTAAATCCCGAGCATATAACTAATCGTATTTATAGTGACGTAATAACAGTGGAATATAAATATGATTATATGTTCAAAATAAGTTAGTCTTAAGATTAGTGAGTGCACAAGATTTACACTGACTCGACAATCTACGATATGATCTACTTACACATTGTAATGTTACGTTCTTTTCAGAACATTAGCAAAGTAGATAAGATCAGATGCATTTGTTACATTGGACAGGACCGATATTGATAGTAGATCGGATAAGTAAACATACCGTTATTATCTATTCTAGTCATATCATATAGTTGACCATAAGTCAATTCAATCTTAATTCTGAGTGGTTAGTATTCTAATTGATTGTATTATTTGAGTTCTTTGACTTGTTCGTCACCAGCTTACCCTACGAATTAGCCCATACTTACATCTTGGGAACTCAGGAGTATAATTGAGTGGGAGTGTTAATCATAGATATGAACATCTATAGCTTTGGATGAAGAAGTAAAACGATGGTTTCCTTTTAGTTTGGTTTAAGGTGCTAAATGATAGAGATCTCATTTCAGTAATTAATATTAGTTTACTAAAATATCATTTACAAGGAACTAAGTGTTTTAAGGATAAAATACAATGATGAGTAAAACAGTATTTTAGTCCCATCTTTTGTAGACCGTCTATAGAGGATTGTGTGACAATTATGGTTGTAACAATAGATAATTAATAACGTATCTATATTTGTTATAGAACGTTCTATGAATTCAAGAGTGCAATTTTGAGTCTTTAGTGGAGTCACGAGGGATTAATAAGTCAATAAATTTATTTGTTAAATTTATGATAACTTATTGGAGCTTGATTTCATAAGTCCATGGTCCCCACATTACTTTGGATAGAACCATCTAGATAGTCTCAATTAATTGATTTAATTATCAATTAGAATTATCAAAGTTGACCAGGTCAATTTTGGATAGTTTTACAAAGTTATACAATTTAGAGAAGAAAATAGATTTTAGGCCATGTTTTATTAATTAAGAAAAATTGGTGTCTAAATTAATAATTAAGTTTAAATCAAAGTTCAAATTATAAATAATTAATTTGATAAATGATTTAAATAATTATTTAATTAATTAAATCAATAGAAAATAATACAGACATTGATTTTAAGTCCAATGAGCTTATAATTAAATGAGAAATTTCACGGGCCTAAAGCCCATGATAATTTTGAACTAATGGCTGATATTATCTATTATTGTATTAATTTTTTAATTAAAATAAATGACCTAATTGAGCCTATAAAAGAAATGTTAGGTGAGAGTTGAAATAAGATTTTTGAAAGACTTGGTTTTTGAGAAGATCAGAAGATCTATTCTTGATGCTCTAGGTTTTAAATTCTCTCTACAGCATAAGTCATTTTCTAAGCCTCAATATTCTCTTCTATTCTTCATCTTTTTGTATTGAAGAAATTACATTTTATATAGGTTTTTTTAATAAAGTTTGCAAAAATATGGCTTTTTTTCAAAAAAAATTATTTTATGGCTTTTTCTAAAAATGTTCACTTTTATGGGTTTAGTTTCCTTTATTTTTGAATAAAAGTTAGTTTATGTCATAGTTTTACTCTTAATCAAGTTTTCAATATCTAGTTATTTCGCAATTGTATTTCCCATACTTTGGTTTTCTCTTTAATAAATTTTTCCATACAAATTAGAAAAAGTATAATCCTCATATTTTTACACAGTAATAATATAAAAGCCATATTTATGAAAAATCTCATTTTGTATTTATCTCATGTGTTGAGAATTAATTACCCACTCTATTCAAATATTATAAAATATAATTATTATAATAATATATAATTTATAATCTTAATTTTTATTAAAAAAAATATTATTTATATTTATAAAGAAAACATGTTTTTTATTACTTATAATGTAAATATATATTCATTTTAAATAACAATAAACATTATAAATATATTATATATATGTGTACAAATATTATGATTGTGTAACTACATAAGAAATAAGAATAACATTGATCTTCTATAAAAAATAAACAAGTTTCTTCTCTAATTATAAATGTGTGATTTGAATAACATCATGAATGTTTTATACATTAAACAATATAGTTTATGATTTAAAATGTTATCATATATATTTTTTTTTTGAAAAAATAATAAATAATGTTTATGTTTAATTTTTTAATTAATATATTTATGTCATTCTTATATATATACATAATATTGTTTATTTATTTAAAATTTATATGACAATCATAAAATCTTAATAATATATTTAATATTTTTTTAAATAAAACTAAACAAATATGCATTGCACATATATGCCTACTAAACACTTATATATATAGTCGTCACCTAACATGCACCCGATCAATGGACACAATTTTTCACGCAAATATTTTATAATTCATGTTATTATTAAACTATACAAACATGTATTTTTAAGACAAATTTTTATATACATATATATGTCGTCACTGTAGGTACAGAAGTCGTCGTTGAAGGTATTTTGTGACAACATGCCGTCGCAAAAATATTGTCGTTGTAGATCTATATGTGTAGAGTGCTAAAATGGCATCGTCGATGTAGAGTTGTGCTACAGCGACGACACGTCGGTCGCAGAAGAACATCTTTTTTTTTTTGGTCAAAATTATCTATTGCGATGACATATCGTCATTATAGGGTGGTTAAAATTTTGAAAATTTGAATTTGAAAAAATCCTACTGTGATCACAAATTGTCACATCAGGTCAGAGCACGCACGCCTCTACAGCGAAGACATGTCGCCTGTTATACCCAAAAATTGGAGATCAATGGCATGGCAATAAATGTGACAAGTAGCGGTGCATGGTCAGTAAAAGACACGTTAATAATCGATAAATACATTGACTCCTCAGAGTTTTGAAAAAGGGACCCGGTAGACTGACGAAGAATTTGGACTGCTTCAAAGATGTCATAACCAAGCCAAGTGCACCTTGGTCCTAGGAGGCTGAGGAGAATGCATCCTAGGAGAGCTAAGGAGAGTGCATCCTAGGAGGCTAAGGAGAATGCATCCTAGGAGGCTAAGGAGAGTGATCTTAAGAGAGCTAAGGAGGTTGCATCGAGGAGAACTCAAGAAAGTAGTCCTAGTAGACACCAAGGAGGATGTGGTCCTAGGAGACCCCAAGAGAGTGATCCTAGGAGACCACAAGGGTGAGATGCCAAGGAGGTTGCCTCAGACCTATCCAGGGTGAGATGCCAAGGAGGTTGCCTCGAACCTATCCGAGGTGAGAAGCCAAGGAGATTGCCTCGGACCACCTTGGTCCGAGGAGAAGCCAAGGAGATTGCCTCAGACCACCTTGGTCCGAGGAGAAGCCAAGGAGATTGGTTCGAGGAGAAACATGGCATACTAGAGGAGAGTGCCATGTTAGAGGAGAGAAGTGCATGTCCTACCACCTTGGTCCGAGGAGACCCCAAGGATTTGGTCCGAGGAGAAACATGGCATGCTAGAGGAGAGTGCCATGTTAGAGGAGAGAAGTGCATGTCCACCATGCACAAATCCAACCACCATGCACGTTCGACCAGCACTTGCATGGGTGGTCAGTAGGAGGTGGATCAACTAGCTAGAGGAGACTAAGTCAAGATTCCCAGAGACAACTTCAACAACTTACGCGGGAATCTCTCATTCTTCCCACAAATGAGGGGTTTGTTACATTTTGAATTTTGAATATTTCTTGTAATATAAATATAAGATGGATAATAAAATATCCCTATCTAAAGGGGATATCAGTTGAGTATCCCAGGCCTATAAATAGAGAGCTTATGGGATGAGAGTGGGGGGCTGCTGCTGCTTCTTCTTTCTAGAGAGAGAAAATTGGGTCTGTGTATTCTAGAGAGAGAAAGTGCTAATATTTGAGAGAACTCTGGTATTTTCACAATCTGTACTAAAGAAACTCAGTTGGCTCAGTCCATCTGATCTTGAGTATAGATCTATAAATTACAACTCTAAGTCGATTAGGCTATTACCGACAATCGGGGCTGAACCACTATAAAAATCTCTTGTGTTATTTACTTTTCTTGTTTATACCGTCTGTTGTTGTTTACATTCTCTTGAAGGCTTGTCGTATTTGACGTTCTCACGTCGTTGGCTAAAAACGCAGTCAACACCGCCGCTGTAGAGGCGTGCGTGCTCTGACCTACAGTGATGACTTGTTGTCGCAGTTGATGCATGAAACCTTCAGATTTCGTATTCTGCATTAGCTCTATTGCTTGTCATTCTAGATAATAATGTTTTTTTTTAAATAAATCATTTTGAAAAATAATTGGTTTAATGAATATCTAATTTAATATTAACAAAAAAATCATAAATATTTAACAAAAATTATATTAATATGAAATTAAAATAAAAATAACTTAGCTCAACTTAGTACAAAAGTAAGTAGTACCGAAAATGTAAAAAACAACACAATATGACAATCAAGCTGGGCAGTTCCTTAGTTTGAGAATTCATCTTTGGAAAACATAATATGACAAAATATCAGTTAAATACTGAAATTATTAATAAGATAACTAAAAATACTTAAAACTATATACATATCATTGTTTACCTTCTTAAATCAAGCAGAAGCCTAAGAGGTCGATTCATGGAGGCTTTGATACTTCTGTTTTGCTCAGTTGGCAGCATTTACCTTTGAGCGTGTCATGTACTGTTCAAAGATGAAAAGGTCAACACACTTCTACCAGCTGTCATTGTCCATATCCTTCGGTGGATTCTTCCTGGCTGTCTCGATATCATCATATCTGCCATGTTTATCGAAATATTTTTTCTTTCGACCTTTTCTATCTTTGTAGCGATCCTGAAACTCTCGCTCAATGTCGGTCTCTATCAATCGCCACTCGTTGAGATTCTGGGGAGAATGAAATAGTCTTTAAAAAATTGTTAGAATTTTTAAATTATAAAAAACATTAATGTGAATATCTTTATAAATTACCAAACAAAAATTTCCATTAATCTTTTCTTGTGCTCCTCTGGAACATCCTGACGTGAGTCATATTATAACGGCGCAAGGTGACCAATAAAGTTACGAATAAGCCTCGTGATGTTTTTGTCTCCATTGCTAATTACATAAATATTATATATATATGTATGTATCAGCATTCTATGGTATATATAATGTCGTGGGATTGGCATGTATTCAGAGACAACATTTGTGTCATCGCAATAAATGTTGTCGCTAAATAATTGTTCTCTTGTAGTGTCTGCTAAATTGATTTTTGTTTTTCAAATTAGAAATTTGAAATCTGACTTCTAACGACAAACTTCTAGCCACAACAGCAAGCGCAATGTCTTCACTAGAAGCTCTAACGATGAAAAATGAGACTCATTGCTAGAACCACTAAGTCATGTTGTGTTATTTCGAAACACGTATTTATTAACATGTAAATTTTATAAAATTTTCAAAATATTAATTATATGAAGGTCTGATGGTGATATTTAATTAGAATGAATATGCTTGTTACGGTATTGATTAATGCGATTAATAATACCTTTGGCTAACTATATATTACTTGTCACTAATGGGTAATTAATACTTGGGAAATTATGGCGTCAAGAGATATTACTATGATCAACATTAAGAAAAATACTATAATATTAGAAAATGTAGTAACCCCCTGCTCTCGCATTAATTAGAAGGGACTAGTTAAGAGTGTTTAAAGAAATAATAATAATAATAATAATAATAATAATAATAATAATAATAATTATAATAATAATAATAATAATAAATAGATAGATAGATAGCTAATAAATAATCAATAAATTATATATTAATGATTGATGGATATGGTAATTTTTGGGAACAGAGATATGATTTATGATCAGAACGTAAATTTCATGTCTAGAATATTCTGTGTACTCGGATTAATTTGAGAAAAAGAATGCAAAAAGACTAATAATTGCAAGCAATAATAGAGATAAAATATAGAAAAAAGGGATAAATATTGATGGCATCTAGTCTTAATTATATACTTAGGATTATGAGCCCATTAAGACTGTGACGTTTGAAGAATCTAACTAAGATTATTGAAACGGATATATGAGATCATTAAATAAAAGTCTTTTGTTAAACCCATGTTGTAGTATCTAGTGCTACTATATATAGTTAAAGTATTTAACTAATTTAGACCAAAAGTATATCTATATGTGTGTATATATATAGAACTACAATATTAAGCAAGTTTGGCATTTTGTTAAGTGAGAATTATTGGTCTACCAAAGCAGAAGTGAGAGATGTGTGGTGAGTAATTTTGTTGGTGGTCACATGTAAATTTCACTGTGGAAAAAGAATCACGCAATCAAATAAACTTTGTGAATAATATTGACCTAATAATGCCTTAGAAAAAAGCAAAAAGAACTTCTCTCATCATCACTTTCAGATGATAACAAAGCCTTGAGAAGAGTAGTATTTGATTGGGAGTGTGGTTCAATTACGACCTTTTCTCTTTTGCTCTCTAGTAGTTAGAGTCATCACACACACACACATATATATATGTAATGTAGTACAGATCAGGTTGGTAAGGATTGTGGGCGGTAGATTTGATATTGTTTTTTAGAATAATTAATACGATGCCCTTTTTGCCCGCCATTGCTAGGATTTATCTGGAAAAAGTGCTGATCACTTTTTATTTCTCAATTAGATATTCTTTTTCCTTTTTATTTAAATGGCCATGGCTTCTCAAATAGACCAATGAGGGTCTGATTCAGTGGAAGAACCATGTGTGTGTTTTTTTTTTTCATATTCATTTTCCCACTGCAACTATATATTTATTGAAAATGCCATTTTTATATATATCTCTGCGGTCTAAATAAAAAGCTATATTGAGATCAGTTTGGAATATTGAGGGAATATAATAAAGCTACATTGATTATATATTATTAAGACCCCACATTATATATGGATGGGTTTTCACATGATGATGATATAAGAGAGTAAAAGCCACTATTAGTGAGGTAAAGGTTGTTTAAATACGATCGACCCAATAGATGATGTAACAATTTTCTAGCTCTCTCGTTCTCTTTTATCTCAAGCTATCATGTACAATAATTAATTTTTTGAGAATAATTTTCTTATGTGTAGGCTACGACAGAATATTTCATCATTAACTTGTACTATAGTACTCAATATATAGGGCCTCTTTAATTCTTCTGAAGTTCATATTTAATTTACT
This sequence comes from Humulus lupulus, assembly GCF_963169125.1. Taxonomy (NCBI): domain Eukaryota; kingdom Viridiplantae; phylum Streptophyta; class Magnoliopsida; order Rosales; family Cannabaceae; genus Humulus; species Humulus lupulus. Next base: position 19,839,765 of record NC_084799.1, on the reverse strand, counting down.
ATAACTGTGTATATATATAGGGTTTGTCAATGTACATCTCCTATAAAAGGATGTAGATACATCTTTTTTTTCTGCATTTTTTTTGGTATGGATAATTATAATTATAACTTTTTATGTTATTTTTTAAAATAATTTATAGTATCAAAAATATAATTTAAATAATTTATTTTGCGTATATGCTTTTTTATATGTGTAAAAATAAGTTATTAAAATATTATTTTAAATTATTCAAAATTTCTTAAATTTTTTAAAGATGTTATAAATAAATATAACCTAAACGGTCATACAAAGATATTAATATTATAACAATTCATGAGAGGTAAAATTTAATGATATGTGGGCAGCCTCTACCTAGTCATAGGCTGCTGGAGAAACATATAAAAGGAGGTACTATAATTAATATGCTTTTGGAATTTGAAGTAGAAAATTGACATAAAGCAAATAGAGAGAAACATTATTTGATTGATCGATTCACCTGCATATAATATATAAATATATATATGTATATGTTTCAACATTAAGATCATTGCTTTTGTTTGATCATCAGAACTTTCTCTCTCTGCTAGCTGGCTGGCCCTTTTGAATATATATAGTTTTATGTCGTATGTAATCATAAGAAATTACCGATCTTCACATTTTCAAAACATTTTTTTTTTAAATTACACCCAAAAAATAACAAGAAAAAAAAAATCAACAGCGTATTGTCTCTTTCTTTCCTACTTTAATCAGAAGAAACATTAACGTACGTAACAAAAGTTACTATATATATATACATTGAAGGGATTGGAAGGAGAGTAAATAGTTATATATATGAGTAGTTACCATGGATATATATCAGTAGCTCACTGATCACTATATAAGGCAGACAGGCTTTTGTATGTACTTACGAATCGCCAATATTGAAACTATTGAAGAGAGAATATTTATACGAGTGGTGGACATTGATACATTAATAATAATGTTGGTTTTTGTGCCGACTCAACAGTGCTTTTCCAGTTTTTGATTCTAGTACTACTCAATCTCTATGTCTTCATCTGCAATCTCTGTTACCCGGTTTGTATATATGCATGTTACTTATTTTTGTTCTTTTGTATCTTCTACAGTCCATCGATTATATAATAATAATTACAACACATGTTATCATATATTGTTGGGTTGTTTGTTTTTTTAATGTTACTAGTATACATAATTAAAATGAATAATAATGATCATGATGAAACGATTAAGACGAGTAGTAAAACAAGCACGTTTAATTAACCAAGTAAGCAGTTTCGATGTCTTATTCATATATGTATAAGTTTTAATTAAATTAATGATTATGGCTGGCATTTATTAAGTTCTAAAAAAATGATAAATTTAATCTACCAAACCAAGTGTGTATTTATTATAAAGTTTAATCCTTCTTTGAATATATATTAATAATAAAGTTTATTATAAAGTTTAATCCTTCTTTGAATATATATAATTAATATGTGGCATTAATTGATCAGAACCATATCTCAAAAATCGAGCAGCTCAATGACAATCTATTTGACATAAAGTAGTGCAACAATTATCAGTCACTGCTAGTAGTGCCAATGCACAAATCTAAAGTAAATATTTTCTAAAGGATGCACTTTTTGTTTGTATGACTCTTGGATTAGCCACTAATAATTCATCCTCAAATATATATTTTAACACTAATTATTAACTTGACTTTTCTTTATGAGGTTCAAGTTATGATTAATGCTATTTCTATATATATACATAAAATAATTTGCACATATAATGTGTCGCTAATAATAATTATGTCTCAATTTATATATTATTAATAAAATTAAATGACTCAAAATTTGGACTGGATTTCACTGGTCTTTTAGGACTAAATTAAAATAATTTATCACTTTTATCTATTAAATAATTAAAAATAATAAAATAAAAATATATTTACATTAAATAAGATTTTAAAATAAATATTTAATTTAATACAAAAATTATTTTAGTAAAATTATCAAATAAACACTTTAAATAATAAAAATAATTTTAATAATTTAAAGAGAATATGCCATTCTAGTACCATATTGTTTGTATTAAAAGAAACTTAGTATTAATACCATTTTAATACCTTGTGTATGGTTAAACAATAAAAAATTATACATTTTCACTAATTTTAGTAAATAATTTCTTAATAAGAAATTTATATAAAAATTTTCAATTCTTCCATTTAATCTATTTAAATTTAAAATATATTTATAAATAAAAATTATAGAAAGAAAAAAAAAATAGTAATCCCCCAATTGCATGGGATTATTTTGGAAGAATATATTGACTAATTTATCCAATCCTCTTGCATGTCCAAATACTAGAAGTCCAGTGTAGTCCAATCCAACCGTGATGGCCAAACAATCCGTTATAACCTAGCTCTTCTATGAGTTTCTTCTCCCAAACAATATTATTTTCTCACATATGTAATATTATTTTATAATATAATGTTTAGATTAAATAAATGTGACAAATGTGTCACATGTTGTAACATACAAATGAGAGTTATAATATTTGGATAGTGTGTAGTATTCAAATTATGTGTAACATACTTGAGAGTTACAATTTCAGTAACAAATTTGTAACTCCCAAATATTGCTAATTATTGTGTAGATTTTTTGTTACACAATTTTGATTTGAATTTCTCAAAGTCATTAGTGAAATAGATGTTGGAGACTTGGTTTTAACCCCAATAATGTCTTTGGGGGTTACAAAATCAATTGGGAGTTGTTTGAAACCGTTTAGAAAAAATGCAAAAAAGTTGTGTGCTGAAAAAGGCCAGCGATCGCGGCCATGGGCATTGGTGGTCGCGGCCTGGCTAACAGAGAGCCACGACCGCAGCCAGAAATGTCTGTGGTCGCGGCCAAGAGAGCTGGCTGCCAATTTTTAATTTTTTCCAATTTTCTTAAACGACTCTAACAACTCAAATAACTCTCAAATCAACTTTGTAATTCCATAAATATCCAATCAATCATTGGTAAGAACCGTGGGGGTTGGTAGAATTTGAAATTCAAAGGGTGTCACAAAACTCTATAAGACACACCATTTTCTATCCACTAGAACACTTGGCTAGATAACACCTAGAGGCTTGATTATTCCAGAGAGTTATTTCCAAATCGTGAGAGTTCCCTTAGTGCTTGAGATATGAGAAAATAAGCTTGTGGATAAAGGTTGCAAACCTTGTTCAAGTTGGTGATCCCCAATGCTCTTCACTTTGGTGGTGTGAGTGAAAGTGTTCTTCCTTTCTTGTTCTTGTTATTTCTTTTTCTACAATTGCTTTTCATCTTATTCTTCTTTTTCTATATACTTGTGTTTCCCTAAAGTATTGGCATGATGACGTGGCATGTTTCAGAGGCACACGAATAGCACGTGACTGGTCATTGATGGAGACCTGGTCGACCAACGACCAGAATATCGACAGGAAATTGAGATGCTCGATAGGCACAAGGAATATGCAGAGTAGCAGGAAAAGAAGCTATGCTGACATATGCAATCAGATCTGCTCGTAGGGCCGAGGCAAGCACTCATGGACGGTTATGAGTTAGATATTCCCAAGATATTTGATTACTTTTATATGTAAAGATCATTATTTCTGTTATTATTTTGTTATGCTTGTAGCAAAAGTTAAGGACAGCACATAGACCTATATGTACATCCTTGAGACTAAAAAGTGATTTTATACATGATTCTTTGTATTCAACCTTAGAGCTTGTGAAACTTAGTGAACCCTAGTTCGCTGATCGTAGGTTTTGTAATCTACATCAATAAAAACATTAAGTGGACGTAGGTTTTTACCAATCTCTGGGACCGAACCACTATAAAATCATTGTGTCGTTTTAGTTCTTGCATTCAGTTTTATAATTCTTATCATTTTTAGTGACTCCGTGTCGTTGACTAAATTGAGGGTCAACACATTTTGGTGCTTTTGTTGAGAGCTGAACTCAAGAACTTCAAAACAAAAAAGGCGAAGAACTCCAGGAGAGCAGGTTGATAGGATAGATTTTTAATACTTTTTAGTCTTAGTTTTATCATTATTATTTTATATTTTTAGTTCTTTTTATGTGTGATTGTTGTATTTTTCAGGTTTTCATTTGTTAAATGGATATTTAAGAAATATTTCAAAATTTATTTAAAATATTATCTTCAATCAAGATAAAAACAATAAAAGGATATTTATTTGAATTGATTTGAGAAGTAAAGGAGAATTTAAACTTAAATTGTTGGAAAAATCTGAGACAATTTCGGTATTTTGACCATATCTCCTGACACACTCATCTGATTTACATGTTCTTGGTGGCGTTGGAAAGCTTATTCAAAGACCTACGAAAGCTTGGTGGTGTTAGATCTATCTATCTCTCTCTCTCTCTCTTCTTCTTGACCTCTCTCTATTTCCTCTCTTTTTTCTCTTACTTCTTTTTCTATTTTTTTCCATGAACTAATTTTTTTATCTAGGGTTTAATGTATACACTTGGAATTCTATCTAATTTAATCATGATGTTTAATTGATTTTTCTTCTTTATTCTAATCTATATAATGTGTGTTTAATGCTAGTAAATACTTGATCAATATTTGCTTGATTTTATGATTTTGATTTAAAATTCGAAAGATGAGAATTGAATATGCTATCATTATATAGACATACGTTACATATTGGACGAAAGTATATGTATGACTTGTGTAGTAATTAGGTTTCCATGCTTAATGACTTCTATATGTTTAAGTTTATCACAGAGATGTAGAAAACCTGTATATAGGTTGAGATCTTATATCTTGAAAAAGAATAGGAATCTATTTATGTTAACCTGCTATTAGAATAGGGAGAAAGAAATCTAGAATTGATTAATAAAATTAGTAGAATGAGAAGTTGATGAAATTAACACTCTAGGTCTTTTTAATAGTGATTTTAAATCTTTTAATTAGTTGTTTTTGTTCAAAGTTATTTTCAATTTCAAAATTAAATTCAAAAATTAAAATTTTAGTAGCCAAATAGAAATTAAAAGAACAATTGTTGGTAATTGGAAAACAGTCTTTATGGGAACGATACTCTACTTATTATATATTACTTGAATCAATTGCGTGCACTTGCATATATATATATATATATATATATTTTCGCGATAGTTTTTGGCGTCGTTGCCGGGGACTAAATTTCCAATATCAAAATTAATTGTTTTTTTTTGTTCTAATTTGGTTTTTATATAATTTATATTATTAATATCAACATAATTGATTTTTTATTTTAACTTGTTTTTATTTATTTATTTATTATTTAATTTATGTTTCTTTTCTGTGTTTGACTTATGAGGGAAATAAAAAAAGGTTCCATCAAGATTACATCGTGGGTTTTTCCCAACAACACAATGAGCCATTTTACTCCGCTTGGGGGAGATTTAATGAATTGGTGGAGAGATGTTATCACAATTTCTCACGGGAATGTCTTACAATTTTCTTTTACAATGGATTAGATGATGCAACAAGATGTTGGGTAAACTATAGAGCAGAGGTAACTGGTGAACCTTTATTAAGAAGATGTCATGATGATATAATGAAGTTGTTGATGATATGGCAGGTTTTGATTACCATTGGCATTGGGATCCTTCACTGCAAGGTTTGAGTCACCAATATCCTCCATCATTCTAAGATCCTAATATTATACCCCAACCATTCGAGCATGAAGAGCATAAACTAGAAATTGAAGAAGTACTGGCTCAATTGAAGAACACTTTAAATTTAATAGTGCATAATATGGAGTGGTTTAAGGACAATTACTCAAAAAATTAAGGTTGTGAGAGTTATTTGAATACTATAGAAGTATCAATGGTTGAGCCATTAGAAGAGAATGAGTGTAAAGTTGATGAACAAGAGACCCTTGAAGTTATATTCACTCAAAATTTTACTAAGTTGGATACTTTCTTGGTAGATAATGATTATGGTATGGTGAATGAAGTAAATTCCATCCATGATCATGAAGTTGTTGAAGATCAAATCACAAGCATGTTTATATATAGCCGAGTGGAGAGTGAAAAATAGTCAGAAGGGTTATATGAGGAATTCACAAATGAAGATGAGGAAAATATGACTTTGGAGGATGAGGAAGCACCACAATCATTGATTTGAGTTTATCAATGGTACAATCATATATACCTCCAAGGGATCTACATTTTGAATTGATGATACCTTCACTATTCTACATCCTTTATGGGCTACCAAAGTTTTCTCCCCAAGCTCATCACTCAAAAGTCTTGTGTTGTTGGACTCACTCAAAGATTCATATCTTGCCAAGCTTGAGGGCATTCAGAATGACAACCTTCAAGTTATCTTGTATGACGCATATTATGGGCGTCAACCACTTATTGACGAATAACTTTATATTTGCAACCTAAGGAGGATAGCAATGAGAGTCACTACAATAGAGCAATGCATTGGATTACAGGGAAGTTTCCTTTTCCTTTTCCTTTTCTTTTATTTATACATTGGGGACAATGTTTAGATTAAGTTTTGGGGAAGAGATTTGATTTTTATTGCTTTGCTCATTGTAGATATCTTAGCTTGTTTAAGTTTTGTTAGGTTTATATTTATTTTTATGTTTTGTTTAGTTTTTGTTTAGAGTGTTAGTTGAATCAAGTTGACAATGATAATATGATTGAATGATGTGTTGTATAAATTGAATGGGAATAAAGCTATAAAAATCTGTGTACTTGGTTGAATAGTTCTTTCCATTTTTACTTTGCCCACTTAAATAATTGAGAGCTTAATCATGATTTTTGATAAATTTTGTATGATTGAATTTTATTTATGCTTGCTAAATTTTTAAAATAAAAATAAGATTGAAATGTTGTAATTCTATAACTTGTTTGCTTGCTTTTTGAGAAGAAATCCTAGATGATGAATGTTTAGGATGATGATTTAGGCAATTATTTGGAACGTTTGAACCTTTCAAGCCAACCATGATTTATTAAATCACTAGTTACCCCATTTTGAGCCTAATTTGATTATTTTTTTGTTTGACACTTATTTCGAGCCTATTTGAAACTTTGTTATTATTTTTTTCTTCCCTTTGATGTATACCATGAGCATATGAAATGTGGTTGGGGATGGTTTGTAATGGGGTTTATATTTGGAAATTTGTGTCAATAGAAAAAGAAAAATTGAGAGAGAAAGAAAAAAAATATTGAAAATAAACTACACTCCAATTGAAAATATAAACAAATAAGTTTTTTTTGGGGGGGGGGGGGGGGGGGGGAATGTAGTATCATTAGAAAAAAAATGAAATGAAAAAAAGAAAAAAAAAACATGTCTATGAATTCTCTCTCAAAGCAAGAAAGATTGAGAAATTTGGGATTGTTTTGGGTTCGTGAGTTTGTCATAAGATTGATTTTTTTAGTTTGTATGCTTATAGTATATTTGAGCCTAAATGACTTTTTCATCCACCTTTAACTAAGTCGTTCAATTATAAGCCATAAAGTCCTATTGATTTTTTAGCATGTGTTTTCTACATTAGTGGAGATTAGTAAATAGAGCAAGCTTATGGGATAATGATATTAATTGATTGTAATGAAAAAAAATTGGTGAGCATGAAGTGATTCAAATACATTTTATTTATTAATCATGATTTTGAGAGCTTTTATTTTTGTTTGGACTTAAGTGAATTGAAAGAATGTTTTGACTAAAATTCTAGATTATAAGTTGATTTTTCTGAAGATTATATAAGCATGTTATACATAATATTTTGAGGCGTAAATTGTTGTTGTTGGCTTGATTCATTTGTGTTGGTTGTTTTAGGTTTTTAGTTTGGTTTTTGTTTGTCCTTTGTGTTCTTTACTCGAGGGCAAGTAAATGTTTAGTTTTGGGGAATTTGATAGAATAGATTTTAATACTTTTTAGTCTTAGTTTTATTATTATTATTTTATATTTTTAGTTCTTTTTATGTGTGGTTGTTTTATTTTTCAGGTTGTCATTTGTTAAATGGATATTTGAGAAATATTTCAAAATTTATTTGAAATATGATTTAATGATGTGCCAAGCAGGTCAAGCTGGACCGGCATCTGAAAATGTGTCAAATCCACCACCTCCACCAGGTGTCACGGAGGGCGAGCCACATGTGGAATTGGAAGAGGAGGAGATGGACGTTGAAACCTTGCGAAAAACTTTGGGAGTGTTGCAAAACGAGTTAACCACTCTAAAAGCTAACCAAGAGAATGTGGATAAAACTATGGTGATGCAGGAGATGGAGATGGACCGACAACGCCGAGAGTTGAATGAGTGACAGTCGGACATGGATCGTTGACAGAGAGACGCTACATCGGCTTTAGAGGCATACATTCAGTTGGCTCAAGGACAACCTCCTGCTCCACATGCACCAACCACTCAGCCAGATCTGCCACCAAACCCTCACCCTCCTCAAAATCTACAATTGGATCACCCCAAGTGTCCTCAAAATCCACCATACCTAACAAGTCCACAACGACCAGAACAACACCCAGCTGCTCAGCAAGAAAGGCAGACCCAAAATCCTAACAAAAATAACGAGCAAGAACCACCCTCTCGTGTTGGTCGAGATAATACGCAGCAACACAGACAGAATAGGGACGAGCAGCATCCTTAAAGCCCTAGACATCAAACAGTTGGTGAGCAGAACCCTCATGGCAGGGGACAACGTCCCTTAGGAAGTAGGACACAAATGGACTCAGGCTCTGCAGTCCGGGACCCCCCATGACAGAGCAATTTCTGGAGACCCAATGATTAGCGCAGGCTTCCACCTGTTTACCGAGACGGACCAGGGAGAAGAAAAGGGAACAATGCGTACAGTAGGTCGCACACTCACATGTCACAATACAGAGGCGTCCATGATTACAATGAAGCATACACCAGTTATGGTAGGAGAAACAATGGTCGATAGCAAGAGGAAAGGAATGAGCAGCGAAATCCTCATCCGATGGACAACCGACCAACAAGCCAGAACGCTGAGAGCAGCCCAAACAGCCCAACGTCTTTGACCGACTAGGTGCCAACGAGCATAGATGTAGGGATGAGGATCTAAGGGACATACTTAATGACCGAAGGGAAATACACGATGAACACTACCCCCCGGATCCGGCCGCTCCTGCCATATTAGATGTTGTTCAAGCTCAAATAGATGCCCTGAATCAAGTTGTGCAAAAGCTGGTCGGGAATAAAATGTCCAATATAGAATATGACTGGAGAAAGGGCAACCCATTCATTCACATAATTGCTATGGCAGAAATCCTAAGTAAGTCCAAAATGCCAGTACTGTCCAACTTCAATGGAAGAGAAGACCCGGTATCTCACATGAATAAATTTGAGATACAAATGGACATCCAAAAGGTGTCTGAAGATGCTCGATGCATGATCTTTCCTGCCACTTTATCTGATTCTATACAGTAATGGTACTTCAAGTTCCCACCTGCCAGCATAGTTTCATGGAAGATGTTCGTAAAAGAATTCTATGGACATTTTTATGCTGGTCGGATACATGCGACAGAGGCCAATCAGCTAGTCGATATCCGATAGAAGGAAGGAGAGTCTCTCAAAGAGTATATACAGAGGTTTATGTGAGCAGCTGCTCGGGCCAAGACTATTGGAGATGAGGGAAAGATGATGGATAGCACAACTAAAGTGGAATGCCATTCTCCCCTCTGGAGCAGCCTACGAAAAAATGGAGTCAAGAGCGCTCAAGAATTTCTAGATCGAGCATACAAGTACATCAAGCTGGAAGAGGCTATCACCAATGAAGGAAAATTTCCAAAGACGGGCCAGGGCAAGAAGGAAGAGTCAACCAAAGGCAACAGTGGGTTTGGAAAATCTAACGGCAACAACAGCAAAGGTAATAACAAGAATGGAGGAGAAAGGACAAACACTGAGCAGATGACATCTGATAACAAGCGCCCTAAACAGAACAGATACGAGTCGAGGTTCACTAACTACACTGCCCTAGTCGAGACATGGGTTAGGTTGTGTCCTTATGCGGATGCTTCGAGACAGGGGTTAGGTTGTGTCCTTATGCAGACAGATAAGGTAATTGCTTATACATCATGCTAGTTGAAAGAGTATGAGCAGAGGTATCCTACTGTAACGCCCTGGTTACCCCAGAACAGTTACAGTGAACTGGAAATTTAACTCGCTACCCGAGTTCTTTGGTTAAAAACGTGCTTTTAGGTATTATTAATAGGCTAAGGTAGAAAACCAATCAAAAGGAAATGATATATTTTATTTAAAACATAAAACTGTTCATGGGCCCATAAAAACATTTACAAGTTATTTACAACTCAAAATGATCATTAGTGTTTAAATTTTACAACCCGCCGACCTAAGCGGTAAAAATAGGGTAAACCCCTAGTTCCTCTGAGAACTCCTTGGCCGTGGTGGTCAAGCGACCGCATATGTACACAACACCACCTAAGCTCTCCACTCAAGGCTGGGTGAACTTCTTTTTCCCTTTACCTGCACCACATAGCACCCATGAGCCAAAGCCCAGCAAGAAAACACAATATATCATGAATATAGTATCAAAAATGATTGTAATCATCATTGAGGACCTTCAGTGCAAAACAGATGAGTGACAGTCGCAAAAGTCACTAAGGTGGGTTCCGTTCCCTCCAGCCATGTGACGATAGGGTCACCGGGGCTTTACAAATAAGTGATCCTTTCACTAGCTTAAACAGGATAGGTGCTTGATGACTAGTCACCAACATAACCTACCTTATGACCATAGAGTCATAACCATGGGATTCCGCTCCCTAGCCATGTGACAAGTTGTCACCTAGGCCTTTGGCCCTGGCTCTGAGTAACTAGTCCTAGACTAGTCAAGCGCTTATAAGTTTCATCGACCTTAGAGTCGGTCTGGCATTAATGCTCCTATAGGCATTCAACGCTGATATCGATTAGATCTAATCTTTTATCGGCCCTGAGTTCATAACACTTATGCCATTTCTGACTCTCAGGTCAGTAATACACGACCAATGCCATCCCTGACTAATCAGTGTTGTACACAAGTAAGCAAGCTCTGCTAAGCATTTAATATGCAATAAATGTCCACATTTACCAATCAACATGCCTCAAGAACAATCATGCATGTCAAATATACAGGGTGCGGTTTTCTTACCTCTGGTTCGAGTGAGAATTAATATAAGTACGACCCTTGAGAACGATCTGTCTTTTTGTCCCTTAGCGGTTACCTGGTCATAACCAATTATGGGATTCCATCGATAAAATGAATAATAAAATACTCCCGGACCAAGACCTATCCTCCGGGACATCGAATCCCACTAAACAGGGTAGTGGGATTAATTTTGAGGCCTAAGGTTTGAATCCCTAAGTCAAAAACACACTTTTGGCCAAGATGGACCTCAAGCACCACGACCCTTCCCAAAAAATAGAGGCAACTCGCCTCAAGCACCTACCTCAAGCGTCGCTACCCTTCCCCAAGCGCCGCAGCCTTTAGGCCTCTTCAGCACTACCTTCTTCTTCAACAAGCTTGGGTCGCGGCGCTCTAGAACAGAGCCGCGGCCCCACCCAAAACTCAGCCAAAAACCTCTGTTTTTCTCCTTCAAACATATTTCAAAACCTTATAAAAACTCTCCCAATATCACTAAGCAATGCCACCAATTATTACCACAACTTATCCACCATATAACCATAAAAACCCAAGTGAACTTCTTCCAAAAACTTCCATTGATTCCAACTATTTATATCAAAATCCATAGGCTATAACTATAACAAAACAGAGCATAACCAAGGTTTCATGGATAAAATCTTACCTCAAACTGGTTTTGAATCCCTTTCAATGAATGAACTAAGTCTACAACCTCCAAGCTTTGATTTCCTAGCTTGATTCTTCAATTTGGGATCAGAAACTTCAAAGGAAGCAAGAGGAAAAATGATGAACGTGAGGGAGGAAGCTTGGCTCTGTAGGAAGCTTGGCTCTGTTTTGTTCTATTCTTTCTACAGGTTTCTACAGCCAATAAATCATACATATCCATGCCAAATGACCTTAATGCCCCTAGGTCATTTAAAAGCTTCTAAAGACTCCCAAGGGTAATACCGCCCCTTTCAATCTATCTCGTTAATCATAATTAACGCTCTCCAATTCCCGTTATTCTCAATATTCTCAAATACCAATTATTCTTATCTCGTTACCCTTTAATTCCCGGCAATGCTCCAATCACCAAAATACCCCGAGACTCAACCCGAGCCCCGAGCTTAAACCTGTTATGACCAAACCGATAGTTTATATTCAGAGATTGTCTCATGCCAAATAGCTTGAAAAAATCCACATTATAATGTGGCCTCAACAATTAATCACAAGCATGCACCAAAATTTTACAAATATGCCCTCAACGGGCCAAATTACCAAAATACCCCTATGATGAAATGTGGACCCACATGCATGCATTTAACATCATACTATAATATAATTCACATAAACATGCATATAATCATTTAATGCCATAATTGAACAATTATGGACCTCCCGGCCTACTAATCCATCCATTAAACCGCATTAGGGATTTTCGGGGCATTACACCTACCCACAATCTGGAGTTGGCAGCTGTGGTCTTTGTATTAAAGATATGGAGGCATTACCTTTATGGAGAGAAATGTGAGATATATACAGACCACAAAAGCCTCAAGTACTTCTTTACTTAGAAGGATTTGGATATGAGGCAGATGCGTTAGTTGGAACTGGTGAAGGATTATGATTGAGATATCCTTTATCATCCAGGGAAAGCCAACGTGGTGGCAGATTCCCTAAGTTTGAGAAGTTCGGGGCAGTTGTACAGTGCAAGGCAGATATCCAAGAAGTTGGCAGAGGATATGACCAGAGCAGGGATTGAGTTAGTAGTGGGCCAGTTAGCCAATATTACCCTGCAGTCTACTCTTCTAGAAGGGATTAAGGATAGTCAGTTACAAGAACCACAGTTGGTAAATATTAGAGAGGATGTCCTAGTTGGAGCGGCTAGGGACTATACAGTATCAGATATGGGTTTTCAAAGATATAAATGTCGGATCTGTGTTCTGGTGGATGCTGCTATTAGACGGGAGATTCTAGATGAATCTCATACCACTCCATACTCTTTGCATCCCAGCACCACAAAGATGTACCAGGATTTGAGAACTTTATATTGGTGGTCGGGGATGAAGGGTGATGTAACTGAGTATATGTCCAAGTGTCTGATGTGTCAGCAGATCAAAGCTGAACATGAGAGACCAGCAGGGCTGCTACAGTCTTTAGACATTCCAGAGTGGAAATAGGAAGACATCGCAATGGACTTTGTAGTAGGAATGCCCAAGACGGTAGGTCAACATGATTTGGTATGGGTGATTGTAGACATATATACCAAATTGGCTCACTTTTTACCAGTGAAGATGACTTATACCAGACCAGTATGCGGATCTTTATGTAAAGGAGATAGTATGTCTTCTTGAAGCTCCGAGGTCGATCGTGTCAGATCGGGACCCCACGTTTACTTCCAAGTTTTGGGGAAGTTTGCAGAAGGCAATGGGAACGTAGTTGAAGTTTAGTACAACCTATCTTCCTTAGACCGATGGTCAGTCTGAGAGGGCTATCCAGATACTGGAGGACATACAGAGAGCATGTGTACTGGACTTTGAGGGGTCCTGGAATAAATATTTACCCCTAATAGTGTTTTCCTACAACAACAGCTACCAGGCGACCATAGGAGTGGCTCCTTACGAGATGTTGTATGGTAAGAAGTGCATATCACCTATTCACTGGGATGAGATGGGTGAGCGCAAATATTTGGGTCTTGGGGCAGTCTAGAGGACCAATGAAGCCATTTAAAAGATCAAAGCTCAGATGCTCGCATCACAAAGTAGACAGAGAAGTTACGCGAATCCGAAGCGTAGGAACGTGGAGTTCCAAGTGGGAGACTATGCCTTCCTTAGAGTCTCACCACTCAAGGGGGTGAAGAGGTTTGTGAAGAAGGGCAAGTTGAGCCCTAGGTTCGTAGGACCTTTTGAGATCCTGGAAAGGATCGGTCAGGTGGCCTATAGGTTGGTGTTACCTCCGGCATTGTCGGCCGTGCACAATGTGTTCCATATTTTGATGCTACAAAAATATGTATCTGATGAGACTCATGTAATGAGTTATGAAGATCTGGAGCTGTAGACAGATTTATCCTTTGAGGAGCAACCAATACAGATATTAGACATAAAGGACAAGGTCCTGAGGAATAAAACCATACATTTGATTAAGGTATTATGGAGGAACAACAAGGTCGAGGAAGAGATCTGGGAGTTGGAGTCAACCATACGGGACCAGCATCTCCCGAGTTGTTCAGGTAAAATTTCAAGGACGAAATTTCTGTAAGGAGGGGATAGTTGTAACGCCCCAAATTCCCTAATGTGGCTTAGTGTCTGGATTAGGGGGTCGGGAGGCAATAATTGTATTAATTGTGCGCTTATGTGTTATGAGCATGTTATTATGTGAATTATATTATGATATGATTATGCTTGCATGTTTAGGGGTATCAAATATGCATGTGGGCCCGTTTCTTATTTGAAGGGTATTTTTGTAATTTTGACATGCTAAGGGTATAATTGTAAATATATGTGATGTACGTCTGCGACCACATTATTATGTGGATATATTTGAGTTACTCGGCACGAGGTGATCCTAGGGAGAGAGTTAGTGGATAAGTCACAACGGGGTGAGATACCCAGCTCGGGGTGAGCCCAGGGGGTAATTTGGCAATTTGGTAATTATCAAAAATTCTAAAGTAATGGGTATTAAGTGATGAATATTTTGGGTTGATAGACTTATTTGGGATTATATGGGGTAGTTTGAGATTAGAGGAAATCTTGCCAAAGGACAATTATACCCTTGGGGGTACCTTTTCAAGAAAAAAAAGTGAGGGGCACAATGGTCATTTGACCACTTGGGTTGGTCAACTAGCAGCTGCCTTTGGGAAGGGGTCTTACACGTTTATTCCCCCATCTTAGCCTCTAATTTCTGAAGCATTTTGTGAGCTCACTCAAGGGCAGGGCATTTTATAGCTTGACACAAGTGGAATCTTAGAAGGAATTGAAGGGAATTGAGCTTGTTGAGGAGTTAGAACTACCAAACTAGAGGATTCAAGCCAAGGTTCGGTTTAGGGCAGGAGAAATCAAGGTTAACCTCTGGTTCCCTCATATTTCAATGGTATTTTGGGGTTTTTTGATGATCTTGATTCTTAGCTTCGGGTTTCAAAGGGTGTTCTGATTTTTGAGGAAACAAGCTTTGGGATTTAAGGTTTGGTGTCTAGGATTGAGCTAAGGGCAACTTGGGACCATAATTCAGCCATTGGAGGTAAGAATTCATTCTGTTTTGAGTTGAGTTTTCTGTGGTTGAAGCTTTTTTTCTAGAATTTTAGGCTTTGATGGATTCTGAGTTTAGGTTTGAATTTAAGTTGGTTATTGGGTTGTTTGTGATGCATATTGTGTGTGTTAATGTTTTTGGGAATTAATTGGAGCTTTGAGGAAGCCTTAGGATGGTTTTGAAAGGGTTGGATAAGGAGGAAAAATCTGGGTTTCAGGTCGAGCCACGGCCCTGTTCTTGGGTACCACGACTCAGGTTGGACGAAGGAGAAGGCGTTGGGCTATTTGAGCTGCGGCGCCAGTGAGGAACGCCGCAGTGCCCCTAACTTGAGCAAGTCCGCGGCTCAAGAATTTGGGGTCGCAACTCAAAATGGATAGTTGGCCAAAATAGGGTTTTAATGACGGGAACTCAAACCTAAGGGCTAGGGGTCGATCTTACTACCTGGTTTTCTAGGATTCGACGTCCCGTAGGCTAGGACTTGGTCCGGAGGCCTTTATTTACTCATTTGATGGGATCCTCTATGTGTTGTGACTAGGTCATCGCCAGGGGCTCGGATCAGGGATCATACTCATGGGTCAGTCGCTAGTAGCTTGCACTAGGACCTAAGGTAAGAAAACTGCACCAAGAATATGATATACATGACTAGGGCTTGGCCCGAACGCTGAACATAGTCTTGATATGGGCATTGGCCGGTAAATGTGCTTGATTTTGATTATGCGTGTGAATATATGTTTGCATGTATTCAAATGTATTGTACCTGTATGAGTGATGAATGGATTATGTGATTGTCTGTTGTGACAAGGGGGCTTGATTTATAAACCAAGGATTTGTTGTTGTATCTAGTTAAAGGCTGACTTACTAGTCGAGGGCATACTTGATTTAAGGGGGCTCGACTTATAAGTCGAGAATCTCCAAGGCTTGGCTTATAAGTTGGGGGTTAGTGAGGCTCGAATCATAAGTCGAGGATTGCAAGACTCGGCCTATGAGCTGAGATCGGCACTATGCACATTGAGTGTAGGTCGCTATGGCTGGGCCACCTTAGGAGTGCACTAAGCACTTGACTGGCTCGAATGCCATAAGAATAAAAGGGAGTTCAACACACACTCGGGTAACCGTGTGGTCGATGATACGAATAATGTTTACGCTTAGTTTCAGTTATTTCTGCTAAGTTTGTTGTAATATTCCATGAATTGTCTAATCATGTTTTCTTGCTGAGTCTTTTGGCTTACGGGTGCTTTGTGGTGCAGGTAAGGGTAAGGAAAAGCTTGGCCATCCATGAGTTGGAGAGCGATGGCAGTGACATTTACATATGCAGTTCGCTCGTTCGCCATGACCGAGAGATTCAAGGAAGTTAAGGTTGGACCCAGTGTTGTCACTTAGGACGACTCATTTTGTAACCGACTTTTTAACTCCCATGTAAAGCCGAAGATTTTATATAATGAAAATGTTTATAACTTAACCAAAATTTTAAATACTTGAACCCTTAGTGCCTTAATCACATGTTTATTCCAAATGACTCGTTTAGCGAGTCCAGCACTATTTTAAACACACGTGGTAACGGACCCTAATTAGCAAGGTGTTACATCCTCCTCCTCCAATTTTCCTTAGCTTCAACACAAGTGAGTGAGAGAGAGGAAGAAATCACGAGATGGAGCTATAGATGAGAGTTTGAGAGCTTTTCTTTAAGTTTCTAGAGAATTCCTACCCTTTTTCCAAGTATATCTCTCCACCCCTAAAAAGACCCTAGTACCCCTTAAAGTTTATTCATCCTCAAGTTGTTCCTAGGGGTAAAATAGTCACTCTACTCAGTTCCCGCTAATTCCTCAAGTGTTTCTAATATCTACCAATTAATGCAGTCATATCAAATTAATCACTAAACATTTATTCAACATCTTATAGTTCCCAAAATATTCTATAAATTCCCAAAAATACTCCTAGGCTCCCCCGAGCCGGGTATTAAACCCCGCTGTGACTGTTTCGCCAATCCGCTCACTAGGACCGTCTCGAGCCATATGCTAAAAATATATCCACATAATAATTTGGTCTCAACAATTTATCACAATAATCATATTTATGCCATCAACGAGACAAAATTACAAATATGCCCTTATAAGCTATAAAGGGCCCACATGCATATCTATTACTCATAAACATGCCTATAATATATCCATATAATCATATTAATAATGCATGCCACATAATCATGCATTTTAACCATTTAATCACAGATATATCAATTATGTCCTCCCAACACACTAATTAAGGCCCTTAAGACTTATTAGTGATTTTGGGTCGTTACAACTATCCCCTCTTACTAAGAATTTCATCATCGAAATTTTCCTGAATAACTCGGGATACTGATCCGGCATCGCTGACTCAAGCTCCCAGGTCGCTTCCTCAACTCTGCTATTCCTCCACAATACTTTGACTAGAGAAATCGTCTTGTTCCGTAGAACATTGTCTTTCCTCCACAAGACTTGAACCGGTCGCTCCTCATAAGACAAATCTGTCTGAAGTTCTAAGTCTTCATACTTCAACACATGTTTAATGCCCTACTTCCTTAGAGCCATTACTAAGTGAGTTTAAAACGTGCAATTAACTCGCTAATCAAGGTTTTAGGTTAAAAGTGTAGCTAAACTATAATAAAAGTCATATAATTTGAAAATGTAATCATTCATTGAAAATTATAAAGTGTTATACCTTTGGGATCCCAAAATATTGTTTAGAAATATTAACAACTAAAAATATGATTAAAGTTGACTAGACGAAAAAATTAGGTTTAATACATAACATCTCCCAAAAATGCCCCTGGTCGTGGCAGCCAGGCAGGCCAAAAGTGTACACACTGCTTCACGCTCTCCGTACTCATGGTTTATCGACCTTTCCCTTGCCCTTACCTGCACCATAGAGCACTCGTGAGCCGAAGCTCAGCAAGAAAACTCCACACAAGCAATCAACATATGCATAATTATCAATCAACATATAACAAAGCCGCCAACATGCTAAACACATAATGGCCATGCCGTCCTAAGTGCTTTACCAGGCCCTGGATTTGTGGTCTATACAACGAGGATGTTCCAGGCATCCGAGAAGGGTCTCACCCTAGCAACTTGCACTCCGCGTGCTTAACGATGCCCCCGGACCCTTGCTGTACTCGACCTTCGCTATTCCCAGCCTTAGCCGTTCTCAGCGTTCACCGTTCCTGGCCCTTGTCGTACATTTACAGATATGCAACACATAGCATAAACTAAATAAATACTCAAACAAATACAAACATAATTAATAGGGATACACCTTGCAATACAATCACATAGGGTTGCGCCTTGCCATACAAACTATAAGGCCACGCCCTGTTTTATGGGTACAACCATTTTCTTACCTGTGTCCCAATCTTCCCGAGCACCGATATCCTGAGCATAGTCCCCTAATCTGAGCCTCACTGAAAACCTAGTCACAACGTATCAACAACATTCATCCATCAAGTTCTAATCCAATAAATAGCTTTGGGTTATAATTCTAGTCTCCCAGACCTTGAATTCTACCAATCCGGGTGATAAAATCCATCCCGAGCCTTACTTTTGGATTCCCGAACCAAAAACCTCCTCGGGGTCCAATAGCCCACTAAGTGTCACGGCCCCAAGGCCCTGTGTCGTGACCTGCCTCAACCAGAAGCCCAACCTCCCATTTTTTGCCTATGCACGCCGCGACCCGCCCCTCTTCCTGGCCTCCCTTCTGCTCTAGAGGGTCGCGGCTCACCAAGAACAATGTCGTGGGTCGACCTTTCGAACCCAGAAAAATTCCCCATTTTCACAACCAAAACCTAACAAAAATCTAGCTTAAAACCTCATCAAATCCAAAATTCAATCTTCAACTTCCAAGACTCAAGAAAGCTAAAAACTCATCCAATAACTACAGAATTTAATGGCTATTTTCACAATTCAAAGCTTACATTAACCTCTGCTTGAATCCACAATTTGAAACTGGCTAATCCGCAAGTTTAGAGCCCCAATTCCTTGCTTAAGCTTTAATGTTTCGCTTGGTAAAGTTTAGAGAAAAAAAGAGGGAGAGAAAAAGATGATAGGGCCGGTTTAGGAAAAATCTGAGTGTTTCTTATGTTTTGTCTTACTTAACTTAGGTCACTTAAGTTATGTCCAAGGCTCGGGGTACCAAAAATGTCGCCGAGGGCAAAATGGTAAATTTTCCCGATATTCCCTCCTAAACGTTCTAACTTCAAATATATCTCTAAATATTTATTTTCATAACCCAATAACCCAGTAAAAATGTCTAATGCTCGAAATACCCCTCGACTCGTCCCGAGTCGAGTTTCGTGTCCCATAGTGACTTCCTAGCTAAATCGCTCCCTAAGACTGTTTCGGATCATGCATCTCAAATATATCACCACTCGCACGTGGTAAAGATCACAATATTCACAAGTATTGCATTTACGCCCTCAACGAGCTAAAATTACAAGCATGCCCCTAATAACCAAATGGGGACCACATGCATATTTAATTCACCTAAACATGCATTTCTAATCACATACTCATCAAATTCACAAATTAATATAATAACTCACTTATTGCCCTCCAGGAACGCTAATCAAGGCCCTAAGCCTTATTAGCAAATTTGGGACGCTACAACTATCCCCTCCTTAAAGAAATTTTGTTCTCGAAATTACCTAAATAACTCGGGATACCGCTCCCGCATATCTAATTCAAGTTCCCACGTTGCCTCTTCAACCTTGCTGTTCCTCCACAGCACTTTTACCATGACGATGGTCTTGCTCCGCAAGACTTTATCCTTCCGGTCGAGAATCTAAATCGACTTCTCCTCATATGATAAATCCTGGTCCAGCTCCAAGTTCTCATAACTCAGTACATGCGTAGAATATGATACATACTTTCGGAGCATGGATACGTGAAAAACATCATGAACCCTTGATAGAGCTGGAGGCATCGCCAATCTGTAAGCTACCTCTCCAACCCGTTCCAGAATCTCTAAAGGGCCAACAAACCTAGGGCTCAACTTGCCCCGAACTCCAAATCGTTTCACTCATCTCAAGGGTGAAACCCTAAGGAACACATGGTCATCGACTTGAAACTCCACACTCCTACGTTTCAAGTCTGAGTAACTCTTCTGGCGACTCTGGGAGGCGAGCTGTAATGCCTCGAATTCTCTGATGTGGTTTAGTGGCGGTTTAGTAGGTCGGGAGGGCCATAATTGTTTAATTATGCCATTAAATTAATATATACATGTTTATGTGAATTATATTATAATATGATGTTATATGCATGCATGTGGGTCGACATTTGAAATATTATGATGTTTTGATAATTTGGCCCATTGAGGGTAAATTTGTGTATTTGGGTGCATGATGTGATTTGTGAATGAGATTCCATTATTATGGAGATATATTCGAGCTATTTGGCATGAGACGGTCCTATTTAGTGGATTAGTGGTTTTTCATAATGGGGTCAATTATTGGGTAATAGGAATGTTTATTAGATGATAAATTGGGAGTTATTGAGATCAGGGTGAAATTCTGGAAGTTTTGACTATAATGTCCCCGGGGGTGTTTTTGGGACCCCGAGCACTAGGTTTTAATTGAGGTTACTTAAGCTTGAAGTTGCTTGTCAGACAGAACATACGTTAGAAAACCTCTCGTTCTTTCCCGTTAGCTCATTTTCACCGTTCGAAGCGTTTTCGAAGATATCTTGAGTTCTAGGAGTCGGAATCAGGCAAGGATCAAGGAATACCGATAAGAGGAAATATTAGAAGCTTCTTGATTGAAGGATTTGATGAGAAACAACCCACTTGAAGGTAATCTAAGTTTAAAGTTTTGAGTTTTTAGAGTTTCTAAGCTTAGAATTGGCTTTTGTGAATTGTTGAGTTTTTGGCTCGATTGAACCTTGGATTTTGATGGTTTTGGAGCATTGAGAAAGCTTGGGAACTTTGATTTGATGATTTGGTAATGTTTAGGCATGATTTTGGAGGCTTTGGAATGTTGGAGAACGAGTTTGGGCATGTTCTGGGTTGGGCGCCGCGGCCCTGTTCTTGGAGAGCCGCGACCCTTGCTTGAAGAAACAGGTGGGGAAGTTGTGCCTGCTGAGCGCCGCGGCCCTTGTCTCAGAGGTGGCTGGGTGTCGCGGCCCTTGATGCCTGGGCCGCAGCCCTTGAGCAGGGTTGAGCCCGTTTGAGTGTTTTGGCCCCGGGAACATGGTTTTAGGCCTTGGGATCACTCCTACTACCCGGATTAGTGGGGATTGATGTCTCGGAGGCTAGATCTTGGCTTGGGAACCCTTGATTATCATTTTATTTATGGTATCCTATAATGTGTTATGATTAGGTGACTACTAAGGGACTAAAAGCTTGACCGTTCTCAAGGGTCGTTCTTCTTTTCATTCTAGCTCGAATCAGAGGTAAGAAAACTGCACCCCGTATGTGACATGCATGAATATTCTTGAGGCATGTTGATTGTGTAAATGTGGACATGGATTGATCATGGAATGCTTAGTGAATCTTGCTCACTTGTGCATGGTACTGATTCATTAGTCAGAAGTGGCAAAGGTGTCAATATCAACTGTGAAGCTGTGACTTATTAGTCAGGTTCAGCAGTGGTACTGGGCACTGGTCACACGATGTTGACTCATAAGTCAGGACGGCCTTAGCGTGTTCAACGCAAGCCAATAAAGATTAGATCTAATCAATATCTGCATTGGATGACTCAAAGAGCATTAATGCCGGACTGACCTTAAGTTCGATGAAAATTATAAGCGCTTGTTTGACTTACCTATCAATCACTCATCTGTTAAGTGAGAGACTTACCTATCAGTCTCTCGTCTATTTAAGGCTAGTGGCTTACCTAGCAGCCACTCTTCTGTTTAAATTAGTGACTTGCTTGATAGTCACTCAGTATGGTTTTCTAGAACCTCAAGTGATATTCACTCATCTGTTTAAGAGCTACAAGCTTTGTGTGATTATGATGATAATCATTTGAAAATGTTTATATTCAATATTGTGTTTTCTTGCTGGGCTTTGGCTCATGGGTCCTATGTGGTGCAGGTAAAGGGAAAGAAAAGCTCACCCAACCTTGAGTGGAGAGCTTAGTTGGTGATGTGTACATATGCAGCCACTTAACCACCACGACCAAGGAGTTCTCAGAGGAACTATGGGGTTTACCCTATTTTTGCCGCTTAGGTCGGCGGGTTTGTAATTTTGGAACAGTAATGACCATTTTGAGTGGTAAATAACTTGTAAATATTCTTGTGGGCCCATGAAAAGTTTTATGTATTAAATAAAACATATCCTTTCATTTTTGTTGTTTTTCACCTAAGCCTATTAATAACGCTTAGAACACGTTTTTAACCAAAGGACTCGGGTAGCGGGTCAAATTCCCGGTTCACCGTAACGATTCTGGGGTAACCAGGGCGTTACACGAGCATTCGAGCTCTAATCTTTTCAATCGCCTCATTGGTCCTCTGAACCAACTCAGGACCCAAGTATCTCCTCTCACCCATCTCATCCCAATGAATAGGTGATTTACACTTCCTCCCATATAGCATCTCATACGGAGCCACCCCGATAGTCGCCTGGTAACTGTTATTGTTTGAAAACTCAATCAAAGGGAGATACTTACTCCAAGATCCTCCAAAATCCAGCACACAAGCCCGTAACATATCTTCCATTATCTGAATCGTCCTCTCAGACTGTCCATCCGTCTGAATACCGCAACTGCGTGCCCATAGCCTTATGCAGAATCTCCCAAAACTTGGAGGAGAAGGTGGGGTCTGTGTCGGATACTATCAACCTCGGTGCCCCATGAAGTCGAAAAAATTTCATTCACATACAATTCAGCATACTGCTCCACAGTATAAGTCGTCCTGACAGGTAAAAAGTGGGTGAACTTGGTATACCTATCCACAATCACCCACACTGAATCATGTTGTTCCACGGTCTTCGACAAACCAACCACGAAGTCCATGGTGATATCCTCACACTTCCACTCTGGAATCCCTAGAGGCTGCAATAACCCTAATGGCCTTTGATGTTCAGCCATTACCTGCTGACAAGTTAAACACTTGGCCACATAATCCACCACGTCCCTCTTCATTCCCGACCACCAATATAAGGCTCTCAAATCTTGATGCGTCTTCGTTGTACCTGGGTGTAAAGAATAGGGATTGGTATGAGATTCATCCAAGATCTCTCTCCATATATCAAAATCCATCAGAACACAGATTCGATCCTTGTACTTCAGTAGTTCCATCTCCGAGATAGAGAAGTCCTTAGCCGCTCCGACTAAGACCCTTTCTCTGAGCCCTCACAAGTGGGGGTCCTCCCCGTGCGCTTCCTTGATCCTCTCAAGGAGTGTAGACTAAAGAGTGATGTTGGCTAACCGACCAACCACCAATTCTATACCCGCTCTAGTCATCCACTCAGCTAACTTATCAGATATCTGTCTCGAACTGAACAATTGTCCTGGGCCCTTTCGACTCAATGCATCAGCCACTATATTAGCCTTCCCAGGATGGTATAGGATATCACAATCAAAATCCTTTACCAATTCTAGCCACCGTCTCTGGCGCATATTAAAATCCTTCTGAGTAAAGAAGTACTTCAAACTCTTATGGTCGATGTATATTTCGCTCTTCTCACCATACAGATAATGACTCCAAACCTTAAGTGCAAATATCACCGCTGCCAACTCCAGATCATGCGTGGGATATCTCTACTCGTACTCCTTTTGTAACGCCTCGGTTACCCCAGGACAGTTACAGTGAACGGTGAACCGTGAATTTAACTCGCTACCCGAGTTCTTTCGTTAAAAACGTGCTTCTAGGTGTTATTAGCAGGCTAAGGTGGAAAATCAATCAAAAGGATAGGATATATTTTATTTAAAACATAAAACTATTCATGGGCCTGTAAAAAACATTTACAAGTTATTTACAACTCAAAATGGTCATTACAGTTTCAAATATACAACCCGCCGACCTAAGAGGCAAAAATAGGGTAAACCCCCTAGTTCCTCTGAGAACTCCTTGGTCGTAGTGGTCAAGCGGCCGCTTATGTACACAACGCCACCTAAGCTCTCTCAAGGCTGGGTGAGCTTTTCTATCCCTTTACCTGCACCACATAGCACCCATAAGCCAAAGCCCAGCAAGAAAACACAATAGAGCATGAATATAATGTCAACAATGATCATAATAATCATTCAGGACTTTCAATCCAAAATAGATGAGTGACAGTTGATAAGTCACTAAGGTTGGTTCCGTTCCCTCTAGCCATGTGACGATAGGGTCACCAGGGCTTTACAAATAAATGATCCTTTCAGTAGCTTATCAAGATAGGTGCTCGATGAACTGGTCACCAATATAACCTACCGCATGACCATAGAATCACAACCATGGGATTCCGCTCCCTAGCCATGTGACAAGCTATCACCTAGGCCTTTGGCCCTGGATCTGAGTAACTAGTCCTAGACTAGTCAAGCGCTTATAAGTTTCATCGACCTTAGGGTCGGTCCAGTATTAATGCTCCTAGAGTCATTCAATGCTAATATCGATTAGATCTAATCTTTTATCAGCCCTGCGTTCAGGACGCTTATGCCGTTTCTGACTCTCAAGTCAGTAGTACGCGACCAATGTCTCCCCTGACTAATCAGTGCCATACACAAGTAAGCAAGCTCTGCGAAGCATTTAATATGCAATCAATGTTGACATTTAACAACCAACATGCCTCAACAACAATCATGCATGTCATATACACAAGGTGCATTTTTCTTACCTCTGATTCTAACGAGAGGTAATATGAGAACGACCCTTGAGAACGATCAACCTTTAAGTTCCTTAGCGGTCACCTAGTCATAAGAAAATATGGGACACCATAAATAAAATGAATAACAATGGTTCCCGAACCAAGATCTAGCCTCCGGGACATCGAATCCCGCTAATCCGGGTAGTAGGAACGATCCCGAAGCCTAAAACTGAGTTCCCATGATCAAAAAATCCAAACGGCCTCAAAACCCTACTTGAGCCACGACCCTGGAACCATGAGTTGCGGCCCCCAGCTACACCAGGAGCTAGAACTGCGGTGCCCTCTACCCAGTGCCGCGGTGCCCAGCGCAGGCCAAACTCCACCAGCTGCGTCTTCGAGATTGGGCTACGGCCCCCACTCAGAAACCAGCAATAACCTAATTTTTCTTCATCCCTAACCCTCCAAAAACATACCTAAACACTTCCAAATCCAAAAATCAATGTTCCCAAACTTCCCTATGATCCAAAATTATCAAATCCCGAGGCTCAAACGAATAAAAAACTCAACGATTCACAAAATCCAATTCAAAGCTTAGATACTCTAAAAACTCAAAACTTAAAGCTTAGATTACCTTTGATTGAATTGTTTTCCGTTAAATCCTTCGGTCAAGAAGCTTCTAATCTTTCCTAGGATCGCTATGCCTCGATCCTCACTTGATTCCGACTCTTAGAACTCAAGATTTCTTCGCAATTGCCTCGAACGGTAAAAGGAACGAACGGGAAAAGAGAAAGGTGTTTTAAACGTACGGTTCTATCTGACGAACTACTTCAGGCTTAAGTAACCTCAAATAAAATCTAATGCTCGGGGTCCCAAAAACACCCCCAGGGACATAATAGTCAAAACTCCAAGAATTTCCTCCTGATCTCAATAACTCTCAATTAATTATCAAATAACATTCTCATTACTCAATATCTCAATAAAAGGTCCCGTTATGATAAAATCGCTAATTTATAATATAAAACCGTCTCATGCCGAATAGCTCAAATATATCTCCATAATAATGGGATCTCATCCATAAATCACAATATGCACCAAAATACACAAATATGCCCTCAACGGGCATATTTACCAAAACACCCTAATAATCAAATGTGGAACCACATGCATGCATATAACATCATATTATAATATAATTCACATAAACATGCATATAATCATTTAATGGCATAATTAAATAATTATGGCCCTCCCGGCCTACTAATCCAGCCATTATACCGCATTAGGGATTTTGGGGCATTACACCTTTAATTGTCTCGATGCATAGGCTATCACATTTCCGGCTTGCATCAACACACACCCAAAAGCCACCTGGAAGCATCCCAATAAACCGCAAACTTCTCATTGTCTTTCAGCAGACGCAACACTGGAGTGGTGATCAGTCGCCACTTCAATTCCTTGAAACTGTTTTCACACCTGTCTGTCCACACATACTTGGTCTTCTTTCTTGTCAATTCAGTCAATGGTGTGGCTATCCTAGAGAACCCCTCAAAAAACTACCGATAATACCCTGCCAATCCTAGGAAGCTCCTAACCTCCGGGACGCTGCTCAGTCTAGGCCAATCCCTCACTGCCTCAATCTTACTCGGGTCAACCAGAATCCCCTCCTTACTGACAATATTGCCCAGAAACGTAACTTGCGGTAACCAAAACTCACATTTGCTAAACTTGGCATATAACCTATGCTCTCTCAGCCATTGTAATACCAGGTGGAAATGCTGCTCATGCTCTATCTCTGACTGAGAGTACACCAGTATGTCATTAATGAACACAATCAAGAATTTGTCCAGATAGTCCTTAAAGACCCTATTCATCATATCCATAAAGGTTGCTGGGGCTTTAGTTAATCTAAATGACATAACCAGGAATTCATAGTGTCCATATCTCGTGCGGAAAGCGGTCTTTGGTATGTCCTCCACTATAATCCTTAATTGATGGTAACCTGACCAAAGATCAATCTTAGAAAACACTGTCTTTCCTTGTAACTGGTCAAATAAGTCGTCGATCCTAGTTAGTTGGTACTTGTTCTTAATGGTCAACATGTTCAACTCCCTATAGTCAATACACATCCTAAGAGATCCATCCTTATTCTTAACAAACAATACTAGAGCACCCCATGGCGAGAAACTCGGTCTGATGAACCCCAAATCCAGTAACTCCTGCAACTGAATCTTCAATTCCTTCAACTCTGCCGGAGCCATTCTATAAGGTGTCCTAGATACTGGCTCCGCCCCTGGCGCCAACTCTATAACAAACTTGATATCCCGTTGTGGCGGCAATCCTGGTAAATTTGCTGGAAATAAATCTGGAAACCCACATACCAATCTGGTCTCACTCGGTCCAACTGACACAACCCTAGAGGTGTCCACAATGTTCGCTAGGAATCCTATGCAACCTTCCTGCATCAAGTCTCTAGCCTTCAGTGCTGAAATCATAGGTACTCACGGTCCACTAACTGTCCCCACAAATACAAAGGGTACCTCCCTCTCTGGTTCAAAAGTCACCATCCTGCGGTTGCAGTCAATCATCGCCCCATACTTTGATAACCAATCCATCCCTAGAATCATATCGAAGTCATCCATCACCAACTCAATCAGATCAATAGACAACTCTCCACCGTCTATCTCTACTGGCAATGCTCTAATCCATCTCCTAGAGACTACCAGTTCCCTAGTAGGAAACAAAGTCTGAAAACCCCTAGCATACAAATCACAGCTGGTCTATCACTCTAGCAGAAAAAAATGAATGAGTAGCTCCTGAATCAATCAATGCAGTTGTTGACCGCGTTTTTGGCCAACGACATGAGAACGTCAAAAACGATAAACCTTCAAGAGAAAATAAACGACACAGACGATTTTATAGTGGTTCTGCCCCAATGTGATGGTAATAGCCTAATCCACTTAGAGTTATGATTATATATCTACACTCAAGATCAGATGAACCTGAGTCAACTGAGTTTCTTCAGTGTAGATTACAAGAATACAGGAATTCTCTCAAATACAAGCACTTTCTCTCTCTAAAAAATTAAGATCAAAAGTTCAAAATTCCAAAAGTCCCATTTATGATGCCATAATCCTTGTATTTATAGGCTTAGGATCGTACAGATGATATCCCCATAATCGGGATATTTTATTATTTTCATTATATTTAAATTACAACAATATTTAAAATGCAACAATACACTAAATTTGTGGGATAAATGAGAGATTCCCGCGCAGGCCAAGACCGATTCTTGTTGAAGCCGTTTTTGGGAATCTTGACGTAGTCCTGCTCTATCTAGTTGATCCATATCATCATCAGTCTGGTCGGCCACACCTTTACTGGGCAGACATGCACTTAGCTGGTCGGACATGGTCATAACCGATCGGCCAAGTTCATGCCTGGTCGGACAAAATCATGCCTGGGCAGGCAAGGTCATGCCTGGGCAGACAAGGTAATTCCTGGGCAGATAAGGTCATTCCTGGGCAGACAAGGTCAAGCCTGGGCAGACAAACACGTTACTGGTCGGTCACGACACTTCTCAAACCAGTCAAAATTCTTCAATGGCCTACCGGGCTACTCCTAAGCCAGGTCACCCAACCATTCCTTGCCACTTGTCATTTCTATTGCCACATCATCATTTTCAAATTTTGGGGATAACATTTGCCCCCCAAGTTTATTATATGATATCTCACATAATAAACTTTTTTCTCCACAGCTGATGTCACTATATAAAAAAAATAATTGTTCATCTTCCCGCGATGCAGCAGACCACAACTCCACAGACCACGATCACTGCAAATAACTGCTCATAATCGTGGGGACAAAAAATATCCCAGGAATTCCAAGGGTCCAAAAATAAGTGGTAACTCCCACTTTTTTCCCTTAAATAAGTCCATACACTTACACATTCCCACACACACAAGAACGTTAGAGCTCAAAAACCCTCTCATCTATTTTCCTTCTTTCTTTGGCCGAAACCCCTTGATTTTCTCCTTCTCTTGGCCGAAACTTCACAAGCTTTCAAGGAGGAGCTTCTCATCTCTTCAAGCATTCTCCAAGGTCTCTTCTATATTGGGTAAGTCTTCTCTTCCATGCCCTCATGTTCTTGTAAATTCTTTTTTCAAAAAATCCATGAAAAATACATGTAGTGGCCGAAACTTCTTGGGCATTTTTTCTTGAATTTTGTCTATGAATCTTTGAGATATAATGTGTGTGGTGGCTGTTTTGATGTTGTTTAGACTATGGGTAACCCAACATTATCTTCAATTTCATAAAAATTTCAAGAAAAATAGGTCAATTTAACCTAAATCATGATTATGGGTTTTTGGGTTTTTGATGGCATGGGTGGATTCTAGAACATTGATAAACTTTTCAATTTCTCTATTTTGATCTTGTGATTGTGTGTTTTGGATGAAAAAATATGTTTTTTTTAGGGATTTTAGGCTTGTGTTTTCGGCTCAAGGAATATAGTGAGATTTGGGGTATGGCCGTTATTGCATTTTTTCCCTTTATAAGAATGTGGTCCGATCGGACCATGGGTGAGCTCCTCGGCCCCAAGTGTGTCCGATTGGACCCTTGGCTTTGGGCTCGGACAGGGCAATTTGAACCCCTCGGACTTGTTGCCTATCCTCGGACAAGTGTGTCCGACCGGATCCTTGTTTTGGGGATCCTCGGAGATGCTCGGCTCGGATGCATACGGGGCTAGGCATCCGGTCGGACACCTTGTAGGCACGGTGCGTAGCTCCTCAGGCATACACGTGGCAGCAAATCGAATGCAACTGCTTCTCCTCAGACGCTGGGCACCCAGTCGGACACCCCTACGCGCGCAGCTCCTCCAAGTTTTTAGGCACGCCCACACGCACACATGGACACGGGCACTGGTCGGATCCCCTAGCATCCGCTCGGCCACATGCCCAACTCCTCGGACACCAACTTAGGCACGCACATAGGTCACTTTTTAGGCACTAAAATTATTTTTTTTCATGCATGCTATATTTTTACTACTTAGATAAATTTTTCTAAGTAGAAAAATAAATTTTTTTCGTGTTGAATTTTATCTGTATGGTTACTCACCTCCCCATTTTTTAACTTTTGTAGATGAATCGCTTTGACTATAGGGGAGGTGACAACCACATGAACTCTGATACATCTTTCCCGCAGTCAATCGAGACCCCTCAAAGCAGCGACTCCTCATCAAAGTCTTCCACCAGTCGCACTCCTGAGGATCGCCTCCGCCGCTTCAAGCAGATCCTTCCCCGTTCAGCTTTGTACTTTCTCCACGAAGAGCAGTTTCTTCAACAAGTTGCACAGTCGACCATGAGGGTGAAGAAATCCAATAGACTCCCCCAGGAACAAGATCCACAAGTTGCCCGCAGAGCGGTGCAAAAGGTGGTGGAACGCAGTGAGGCCCACACTGCAGCTTCTTCGAGACCACCTCTTCAGGTGTCAAAATCATGTAATACTCGGAGACGAATCACCCAGGAGTTTTCCACCGAGGTCCAGCACTTGGTCGTACAAAAACCATGGAAGGCAGGAGAAGAAACACCTTCCTGGTTCACTGCCCAGCCTACAAAACTCAATCCCGGGATGTTCGACAAACACATCCAAGCTTTGGGTTTGAGTGGGGTGAACATGATATGTCCACGCCCTCACCAGAGAGCCAACAGGCCCGGCAGACCATACTGTGCCTGGTCTAGGCACCATATCCACGCAGGAGCGACATTCCCGCTACACCCCTATTTCCGGTCTGTAGCGGATTATTTCAACGTCTCCCCTTTCCAGATCGCACCGAATGGGATTCAGGCATTGTCTGCGCTGTATATTCTCTACTCTTTGCAAGGTTGGGACAAGCCTACTCATCATGAGGTACATTACTTGTTCGATTTCAGGACTAACCCAAGCCATAAGAACACGGGTTTTTTCCACCTCTTTCACAGGCAAAAGGGGGTTAAATACCTTTGTGGTATCACACACAAGTCGAACCTCGGGAAATACTACACAGAGTATTTCCTCACATCAGACATCAAAGCCAAAAATTTGGCTTTTACACATGCGGGTCCGTTCAAGCAACCCTTGCCTACTCAAGAGATGTTCAAGTGAGCAAAGGTGTTGGCTAACATGTGTATTGACGATAAGGATATGAAAATTTTGGTTACCGTGGGCAACCTTCAGATGGTGGGCCTACAACCTTGTGACCAAAACATCACAGTGGAGAGTACCGCTGAGGAGAATAACGCAACTGATCAGTCCAACGCCGGGTCTGAGGTGGTGACTGACCAGTTTTCTCCTGGGCCATCTCCGCATTCCCGTAGACCAGGCGATCTTGTCTTTAGGGAGCCTCAGCCTGAGTATCAGCGCAGTCCTGCTATTCCCGCCCAGCCTAGGAAGGGAAAGGCCATCCAGCTTGATAGGGACCTCAGCTCATCATCTGATGACAAAGACGACTTCCTCGATCAGATCCTCAACTTAGGTCTAGTAGTCATAACAATATGTTTGATAACTTGGTGATTTGAGACTAATAAAACTGTAGTAGTAATATACGTATCTACATTTTATTATATATATTTTTTTTTCTAATGAATCTTGTGTTTTTCTCTTTCGCAGATCCAGAGATGTTTAGGCATTGCATCGATCCTCCTGCCCTGAAGAGGAAGTCTGGCGAAGGAAGTCGCTCCACTCCCCCGAGAAAGGTCCCGAGGACAGTGCCACCAAGCCAAGGGAGACAACCTGAGGGGTTAGTTATGATCCCATAGTTGACCTCTTCCTCGCTTCCTCCATCAGCGAGCCTAACTCCCCCTCGTTCGACCGGCCTGAGCGAGGCACTACGTACTGCTAGTACCATTGGGAGGGGGGTAGTTGATCAGACCCTCCACGACGCTTCAATGATTCAAGGCTTTGAATTCTTCCCTCGACTCAGTGTTGACGTTGTCTTAGAGAGAGGGATTGCTCAGTTGGCGAATGTAAGTGCTCTACCACAAGATAGTTTGTTACTCATGTTCATACTTTGTAGTAACCTTTTGTTTTTCATGCAGACGCTCATGACCATCATCCATGCCCAGCATCGATCAGTCAAATACAAGAAGTTGATCGAGGTTTTAAATGATCAACTAGTGGAGGCTCGAGCTAAGGTGGATGCTTCTCAATCCAAGTTGGAGCGGTCAGAGAAGACTGTGGCTGAGCAAAATGAGTCTCTTAAGGGGTTGGCTGATGGGAATGATCAACTAACCCAAGGCAACAAGTCACTGACTCATCGGCTAGACTGACAGACTCGTGAGAACGAGGGTTTAGCTCGCGAGAACGAGGGACTAATTCGCGAGAATGAGGAGCTGAAGCAGGAGAAGGAAGCTGATCTGACTCGCTACGAGGAGACCTGCTTCAACTATTTTTATGAGGTGTGGAAGCTTAACAAGCCTCTCAACCTCGACTTTCTCACTGAGGAGATTAAGGCAGAGGAGCTCGCCAAATGTGAGGCCAGGGCTGCTGAGGAAGCTGCTCATCCTACCGGCACTACATCTGCTTCCCCTACGCTATCATTCCGACCGGAAGGAGCAGTTGATGCCAAGGAGGGGGTTGATCAACCTACTAGAGCCGACCAGTGATCCCTCATCCTACCAGAGAAGCTTCTGCCCGACCAGACAAGTTGTTGTCCTACCAGCCTTTTATCATACCTTATTTTGTTTTTTGTTATATACTCTTGCTCGTATGATCGAGCTGTTTAGCATTTGCACTTTACTTTTCTTTTTTAGCTAACTTGAAACATTTAAGTCTTTTTACACTTAAAACATTACAAGTTTATTGTGAATAGTAAAGTCTCTGTATGCCCTTTATTTTCACATGAGTACTTAGTTTTCTAACTTAGAAATTCTAAACATTTCATAAGTCCATACTAAATATACTTTCTCACGCTCTTATTGCTCTAACATTTTATGAGCATAGCGTTTATTATCACACGAATATCTGCTTCTAACTTAAAATTTTTAAAATTTTAAGTTACTTAAGCTTTGTCAAACAAGTTAGCTTAATGGCCATTTTGGACTTCAAAAATTTACAAGTCAGCTTAAAAACAAATATCTTTGCTCGTGCTCTTATTGCCTGTGTTGAAGTGCACGCCAGTATACCTTATGTGCACGACAGTATACTCTATGTGCCCCCCAAGTGATTGAGGGTTGAAAAATCCTTAATCACTTGCTACTTGACCGAATTTGTCCGAGCAGTTACTACTCGTGAAACACATAGAATATACAAACATATTTCAACACTTAACCACTACAAAAACATGCAACTATTTAAACGTTGGTCATTCATCTCATGGATACCGACCAGTTGAACACTGCCCGGTATATATGTATATTTATTTTTAGAAGACCTGTTTTGTTTAAATTGTAATGACAGTTGAACACTACCAAGCAAGAATAATCAACACATATGCAAAATTTGTAGCAAGATTCGACCACGCTGCGCGTGATCTCTTTTATTACTCGTAATAAATAAATGACAAAACGTGTGTAATAATGAGTCTCAAATAATACAAACTTAAATAACAAGTTAAGCACTTGATACAAAGCTACTACTCTATAAGCATTATTTATTGATAATATTTCCTCAAGTGCTCGCCATTCCAGTAGTTCCTGATCAACTCTCCATTTAACTGAGCAAGTTTGTAGATGCCGGGTGGCAAGACTTGCTCAATTTGATACGGTCCTTCCTAGTTTGGTCCTAGTACACCAGCTGCTGTGTCTCTGACGAACACCTTCCTGAGAACCAAATCTCTGACCTAGAACTTTTGATCTCGAACTTTGGAATTGAAGTAGCGCGCCAGTTTTTGCTGATGAGCAGCAACTCTCAGGTTTGCCTTCTCTCGTCTCTCCTAGAGGAAATCCAAATATTCTGATAGCAATTGATGATTCTCCTCCTGGTTGTACATGGTCCTCCGATGAGATGGTGGGTCTAATTCAACAGGTAACATGGCTTCATACCCATATGCCAAAGAAAATGGGGTATGGCCAGTTGCTGTCCGGGCAGTAGTCCTGTATGACCAAAGGACTTCTGGAAATTCTTCCGCCCAAGCACCCTTAGCTCGCTCCAGACGCTTTTTCAGGGTGTCCTTCAGAGTTTTGTTTACGGCTTCAACCTGCCCATTGGCTTGTGGATGGGCTACCGAGGAGAAACTTTTTGTGATACCATGCCGAGTGCAAAAATCGGTAAATATGTCACTGTCAAATTGGGTGCCGTTATCGGACACTATCTTCTTGGGCAGACCATAGCAACATATTATATTCTTAACCACAAAGTCCAACACTTTCTTTTAGGTGATCGTGGCTAGTGGTTCGGCCTCAGTCCACTTAGTGAAATAATCCACTACAACCACTGCAAACTGCACTCCTCCTTTTCTTTTGGGCAATTTCCCGATCAGATCAATGCCCCACACTGCAAAAGGCCATGGGCTCTGCATTTTCTTTAAGACATTCGGAGGCACCCTGGGCACTTTAGAAAATCTCTGGCACTTATCACACTTCTTCACATACTCCATAGAATCCTCGTTCATTGTAGGCTAGAAAAATCCTTGCCGCAAAATCTTTTTAGATAGACTCTGCCCCCCAGCATGATCTCCACAGAACCCTTCGTGCACTTCAGCTAATAAATTTTTTGACTGGTCGGGTGTTATGCACCTGAGTAGAGGTAGGGAGTACCCTTTTCTATACAACACTCCATCTATCATGGTGTACCTACCAGCTTGCCTCATAATCTTCCTTGCTTCATTACAATCATCTGGGAGGGTTCCTTGCTCAAGGTAAGCAATGATGGGAGTCATCCAGGTGTCAGCTATCGTGATTGGAATGGCTTCTTGTTCATCAATGCTTGGCTCCACCAAGTATTCCACCGGTACTATATTCAGAGTTACAGCATCTTTTGCACTAGCTAGCTTTGCTAGAGCATCCTCTGCTCTCGTGGTACTAACTTGATGGTGTACTTCTCGAATTGTGCTATCAGATCCTTGGTCTTATTTAAGTATGCCACCATGCGTAGGCCCCTTGCCTGATATTTCCCCAAGATTTGGTAGACCACCAATTGGGAATCGCTGTTGACTTCCACCGACCGGGCATGCACATCTCTAGCCAGACACAAGCCTGCTAGGAGGGCTTCATACTCCGCCTCATTATTAGATGCATTAAATCTGAACCTTAATGCACAATAAATTCGATGTTTCTCTGGTGTGACCAATATAATCCCATCTCCTGAGTGATGCTCATTCGACGACCCATCAACAAAAAGTTGCCAAGTAGGAAGTTCATCTTTCTACTCAATGACACGCTCTTGCTGGTCGGGAACATCAGTGATCCCGGTACATCCAGCAATGAAATCTGCTAAAGCCTGACCCTTAATAGCAGATCTCGGCTGGTACTTTATTTCGAATTGGCCCAACTCAACTGCCCATTTAAGTAGCCGACCAGATGACTCCGGCTTCTGTAAGACTTGGTGTAGAGGCAGCCGCAATTTTCATGATGCAAGCACCAAGAAATAAGCCAAGTTCTCGATCATGGGATACCGGGACTCTGCTCCTATCAACCGTTTGCTGACATAGTATACAGGGTGCTGCACTCTATCCTCCTCTCGTACTAGGGAAGCACTAACAATGTGCTTCGTGACTGCTAGGTACATAAAGAGGCCTTCTCCATCAATAGGCTTCGAAAGAATAGGAGGTTGGGCCAAATGTTCCTTTATTGCTTGGAAAGCTTGCTCACATTCTACCATCCACTCAAACTTCTTGCTCCCTTTAAGCAGGTTAAAAAACGGGACACACTTGTCCGTTGATTTAGAGACGAACCTGCTTAGAGCTGCAATCCGCCCAGTCAAGCTTTGCACATCCTTTATTCTGGCCGGAGACTTCATTTCTATGAGAGCCTTTATCTTTTCCGGGTTTGCTTCTATTCCTCGGGAGTTCACAATAACCCAAGAAATTTTCCAGAACCCACTCCAAATGAGCACTTGAGGGGGTTTAACTTCATGCTGTACTTTCTCAGTTTTGCAAAGCACTCCTCCAAGTCTCGCACGTGCCCTTTGGCTTCCTTTGATTTCACCAGCATATCATCTACGTACACCTCCATGCTCTTGCCGATTAAGTCACTGAACATACCATTCACCAAATGCTGGTAGGTAGCTCCTGCATTCTTCAGTCCAAAGGGCATGACCCTGTAGCAGTATAGCCCTATATCTGTTCGGAAGCTGGTATGCTCTTCATCTGGAGGATGCATGCTGATCTGGTTGTACCCCGAATATGCATCCATGAAGGACAATGTTTCATGACCAGAGGTTGCATCTACCAATGGGTTTATTCTCGATAAAGGAAAGCAATACTTTGGGCATGCTTTGTTCAGGTCAGTAAAATCTACACAAGTCCTCCATTTTCCATTGGGTTTGGGCACCAACACTGGGTTTGAAACACGGGAAGGATAATATGCTTCCCTTATAAACCCATTCTCCTTTAGCCGCTCTACCTCCTTCTTAAGAGCTTTTGCTCGATCTTTGTCGAGCAATCTCCTCTTCTGCTGCACCGCTGGATAGCTTTCATCCACATTGAGCACGTGGCTGATCACAGTTGGTGAGATACCCACCATATCCTTGTGAGACCAGGCGAAGACATCTTGATTCCTTCGCAAGAATTCTATCAGTTGTGCTCTCACCTCTGCTTTCAACTTTTTTCCAATTTTGACCCCTCTGGTCGGGTCATTCTCATCTATCAGGACCTCCTCTAACTCCTCGAATGGTCCCACATTACTTTCATAATCCCCAAAGCGAGGATCAAAGTCCCTTCCCTCGCTTTGGGCAACGTCCTATTTGGTGACTTCATCACCGGATGGGGTTTTCTACTCTTTTAAACCAAGAGTGCTCTCTTGGCCAAATTCTTCTAACATCTCTTCCTGATCGGTTACCACTGTAAAACTCAAGTCGACATCCATCTCGTCTACCTCCTCTCTCTCAGCACATACAATCATGTTGTTCTCCTTGGCCCCCTTCCTTGCTTTAGCTACCGAGGCATTATAACACTCCCTAGCCTCCCTCTGGACTCCTTGGACGTAGCCTATGCCCGCACTGGTCAAGAACTTCATGGAAAGGTGCCAGACTGAAACTGCCGCATGTAAGTTTGTGAGCAATGGTCGACCAATAACCACATTGTAGGCAGATGGGCAGTCAACAATCAAAAACTCGGTCATTACTGTCTCATGTTTGGGAGCCTCCCCTGTCGTAACTGGCAACTTGATAGTTCCAGCTGATGACAATCTTTCTCCAGTGAACCCATAAATGACTTGAGAGCACGGCTTCAAGTCATTGATAGATAGTTTCATCCTCTCGAAGGATGACTTATAAATAATGTTCATAGAACTCCCTGTATCGACCAAACATCTCTTCACCTTCATATTGGCAATTTGGACTGTCACAACAAGAGGGTCATTGTGAGGATACCTCACGTGTCGAGCATCTTCTTCAGTGAAAGTGAGGGACTCACTTTCGTATCTTGGGTTCTTTGGTGGTCGCTCCTCCACTGCCATAACTTCGGAGGTCGATGTTGCATCCAACTCATGACGAAGGGCGCGAGCATACCTCTCCCTCGCTTTATTGCTCTCTCTAGCAAGATGTGGACCTCCACATATGGTATCTAGTGTGAAGTCCACAGGTTCAGGTTGCAATGGTGGGGATCGTTGCCGCTTGAACCCAGGATTGTTGTTACTTCCCTCTCCTTGGGTCTTCTCTGCTCGATACTTCTTCAGCTTCCCTGACCGGAGGAGAAACTCTATCTCATCTTTGAGATGATTGCACTCATTCATGTCGTGACCATAGTCTCCATGGAAGTGACAGAACTTGTTCATATCTCTTTTACTCATCTCCTTCTTGATAGGTGGGGGTTTTCGGTAAGGGACCTCTTGATGACTGGCCAAATAGATCTCCGCTCGGCTCGCCGAAAGAGTGGTGTAGTTGGTAAATTGAGGTTCATACTTCGTTGGCTTGTCGTTTGGTCCCGACTTAGCCTTCTTCTCATTGTGGCGGTCAGACCCGTTATTCCCACGTTTCTTACCACCATTTTGATCATTTCCACCATTCTTGGGAGGATCAGTCGATCCACTTGGGTTGTTCAGGCCCTTCTCTCCCTTCTCAATCGCATCGTCCAACTTCATGTACTTGTCCGCCCGGTCCAAAAATTGTTGTAATGTTGAAATTGGATAGCGATGAATGTTGTCCCACAAAGGACTCCGATAGATAATTCCAAAAGAAATTGCCACCATCTTCCCCTTATCTCCAACTGCAGTAACTCGGTTAGCTTCTCTCATGAACCTTTGTATGTAGTTCTTGAGAGACTCATCTTTTCCTTGCTTAATATCTGCCAAGTGATTGGAATAAATAGAAGGGGTTTGAGCAGCACTAAATGCCCTGCAAAACTCCTTTCTAAAACTTTCCCAAGAAGTAATGGAGTTAGGCTTAAACTTCCAATACCACTCCTGGGCAGTGTCGGACAATGTAGTGGGGAAGACTTTGCAGCGATAGTCATCACTCACCCCGAGCAGCTCCATCTGATCTTCAAACTTCCCAACACGCCTTATCGGGTCTGCCTTTTCTGTATAAACTAGCAGTATCGGTGCTTTGTATTTCGCTGGTGGTTGAGCTGCTCTAATTCGAGCACAGAAAGGGCTGCCACTCCTGTGGTCTACTGGATCCATCACAGATGGTCGCTTTGACAGACTCTGAACTGCTGCTGTCAAAGCATCAAGTTGGGCTTGGATGCCTGGGGCCACTGATAGGGACTCATTTTCGGGACCGCCTGGTCGGGCACTCCTATCCGGCAAACCATCATCGAGTATTTCTACTCGACTGGTAGGTCGGATTGGCTCTTGCCCTTCGACCGAGACGGTCCTTCTTCTATCAGCAATGACTTCCCTTAGATATCTTCTGAGTAGTGTGCTTTCCCAATCGATCGAATACTGTACGCCGAGTCTTCTCAGAAGGTTTGCTGGGTGGAACATGCTCCTTGCCACTGCGCTGGTTAGGATGCAGTGGTGGCCTTCCTGTCTGAGCTGGGCGATCCTTTCCTCCTTGATGGTTATCACTATTCTTCTCCTTCAACTGGTCAGTGTGATGACTGTTAGCTTCATCACGCCCATGCCCATCCTTGAAGTGGGAAGTTTCTTTACCTCAAGGAGCTCTATTGTGCTCCTGCCCAGGAG
Source organism: Humulus lupulus (assembly GCF_963169125.1). Taxonomy (NCBI): domain Eukaryota; kingdom Viridiplantae; phylum Streptophyta; class Magnoliopsida; order Rosales; family Cannabaceae; genus Humulus; species Humulus lupulus. Next base: position 19,800,399 of record NC_084799.1, on the reverse strand, counting down.
GTGTTTTCTTGCTGCCTGACTTATGACTTCCTGACCTGGAAGTCTCTGATCGGTGGCTCCTTGAGAGGGTTCTGGAGGTCCCCCTTTGAGTTGAGGCAGTGTCCAACCGGACTCCATCTTCCCCACGACCAGGTGGGTTACTACCACCCCTGCTTGGTCCGCGAGAGTGGGGTCTATCAGTGTTCTTTCGACCAGCTTCTGTGGTCCTTGCTCTTGGGGTGGCTGCTACTCCAGGTGCAGCTTGGGCATTGGCCCGGGTCAGCTGCGTAGCTGCCTCCAGAGCGAGTGCAGCCTCGCGATGTCGCCTATCGGCCTCCTCCTGCTGTCGCCGGATCTCTTCACTCCTGGCGTCCATTTCCCGCCTTTGGTGCTCGAATGCGGCATTCTGCCTAGCCATTTCTTCAGCGAACGCCTCCTGTCTGGCATTGAACTGTGCCATCTCCTCTTGGAAGGCGCTCATGGCTTCCTGGAACTCTTCAACCTCTGGGGTTACATCCTCGAGCACGACTCTAGGCTTAGTCTCACGATCTTGAAGGCTAGGACCTTCTGATCTGGCAAGCTCTTTAGAGGAGCTTGTCTTCTTGGAGGCTGCATTGGTGTTCTTAGGCACCATAATATCTCAGGGACCGTCTGTCTTTCTCTTTAGGCTCTCAATGAAAGCACCAAAATGTTGACCGCGTTTTTGGCCAACGATGTGAGAACGTCAAAAACGATAAACCTTCAAGAGAAAATAAACGACACAGACTATTTTATAGTGGTTCAGCCCCAATGTGATGGTAATAGCCTAATCCACTTAGAGTTATGATTATATATCTACACTCAAGATCAGATGAACCTGAGTCAACTGAGTTTCTTCAGTGTAGATTACAAGAATACCGAAATTCTCTCAAATACAAGCACTTTCTCTCTCTAGAAAATTCAGATCAAAAGTTCAAAATTCCAAAAGTCCCCTTTATGATGCCATAAGCCTTGTATTTATAGGCTTAGGATCGTACAGATGATATCCCCATAATCGGGATATTTTATTATTTTCATTATATTTAAATTACAACAATATTTAAAATGCAACAGTACACTAAATTTGTGGGATAAATGAGAAATTCCCGTGCATGCCAAGACCGATTCTTGTTGAAGCCGTTTCTGGGAATCTTGACGTAGTCCTACTCTATCTAGTTGATCCATATCATCTTCAGTCTGGTCGGCCACACCTTTACTGGGCAGTCATGCACTTGACTGGGCAGACATGCACTTAACTGGGTAGACATGCACTTAGCTGGTCGGACATGGTCATGATCGATCGGCCAAGTTCATGCCTGGTCGGACAAAGTCATGCCTGGGCAGGCAAGGTCATGTCTGGGCAGACAAGGTCATTCCTGGGCAGACAAGGTCATTCCTGGGCAGACAAGGTCATTCCTGGGCAGACAAGGTCATTCCTGGGCAGACAAGGTCATGCCTAGGTAGACAAACACGTTACTGGTCGGAAAAGGTTATGCCTAGTCGGTCACGACACTTCTCAAACCAGTCAAAATTCTTCAATGGCCTACCGGGCTACTCCTAAGCCAGGTCACCCAACCATTCCTTGCCAATTGTCATTTCTATTGCCACATCATCATTTTCAAATTTTGGGGATAACAGCAGTATAAGAAGAACCAGCACTAGAAATCTGACCTGTCACAATCGAGGGGCTAGCCTCAGCCTCAGTCTAAGTCAAGGTGAATACTCTGGCAAGAGCGAGACTGTCGCCTTGCTTCGGCTCCTCTTTTCTGGCTTGTGGGTCTTCCTTCTTCAGATGATTGACATTTTCACAGATAAAGCAGTCCCTAATCCTGCACTCTCCCTGATGTCGTCGTCTGCATTGAGGACACACTAGAAAACTCCTCCAGTTGTCACCCCCGCCCTAACGGCCACTAAAAGCACCCCGTGCCCTCCTATCCGAGCTAAGAAGAACAAAATAATCTGGGGTCTTTCTCTTCTGTTAAATGGGGCCACTACCCTGAATGGATTCAGTAAAAGGAGGCACCGTCCTCCTTGCATCGCGCCTAACAACGCTCTCTCTCCATATCTGATCCTCGGCTCATTCAGCTGTAACGGTCTTGTGCACTACCTGAGCATGTGTAGTAGTCTCTGGATCCAAAGTATTCTTCACATCACGGGCGATCATAACATTCAATCCCCGTACAAACTGATCCCTTCTTGCCGCATCAGTCAGCACCAAATCCGGTGCGAACTTCGCCAACTGGTCAAATCTCAAAGCATACTCAGTAACAGTCAACCGGTTCTGAGTTAGGTTGATAAACTTATCAACCTTCGCAACTTGGATTGCAACACTGTAATACTTCCCATTGAATTTTTTTTTGAACTCTTCCTAGGTCATAACTGCAACATTTCTTCTCTGAGTCACTACATCCCACTAGATGCGGGCATCCTCTCTGAACATGTAGCTAGCACAAGCTACCCTCTCGTTCCCATCTACCCTCAAGAAATCCACGATGGAGGAAATCATATTCATCCACTGCTCTACCCGCAGTGGGTCTGGTCCACCCTCGAAGGTGGGACGATGCTGCTTCCTGAACCTCTCATACAAAGGATCCCACCTATTCTCCATAACAGGCTGAATTGGCACTGGCGCCACAGCCTGGTGAACTTGCGATCTAGCGCCCTGAGGCGGAGTCTGTTGCCTCAGCTGTCGAAGTTCTTCCTCTGTTCGATGCAGTCTAGCTTCCATTTTGGCAAACATTTGTTGCCAATTCTGTGGGGCAGGTGGAGGTTCCTGACCCTGGTTGTCATCCTCGGCCCTACTAGCGCGAAGTCTGGCTGATTGTTGAGGCATCTCAACAATATGCCTGAAATCAACGACGCCACTCATCAAGCATGATAACAACATCCAAAACCACCTCCCAATTCACCTCAACCAACCATAACAACAATCCACAGTACACAAATAGCATACAACACACAAGGGGCCATGCCCTGGCATCATTGATATGTTAACACATTCATCATGCTCTATATAAAATAATCACGCAAACATGCCACTTAAACACATAATCAAGCATATAATTCAATCATTTCCAACCAACCCTGAATCGAGCTTGTCACTGACAGCGAGCGTACATGTTCGGTCAATCTCCAGGGACCATAAACCTTAGCTCGCTCTGATACCAAGTTGTAACACCCTACTTCCTTAGAGTCGTTACTAAGTGAGTTTAAAACGTGCAATTAACTCGTTAATTGAGGTTTTATGTTAAAAGTGTAGCTAAACTGTAATGCCCTAAACTCCAGGGATCGTTACGGTGTGCATTATAAACAATGCTAAACTCACTAATCGAGTCATTTGGCCATAAACGTGTAACTAAGTATGATTAGCGGTTTAGGGATTAAAATTTTTGGTTAAGATGTAACGTTTCATTAGAACATTTATTGTATACATTGGGATCCCAAAAGTTTAATTTAAAGTTCTTTTACAAGAAAATATTTACAATCAGCCGATCTAAGTGGCAAAACAGGGTTGAACCCTAGTTCCTCTTTCAACCATCGGTCATGGCAGTCGAGCAGCCACATATGTACACGTCGTCACCTAAGCTCTCCAACTCAAGGATGGTCCAGCTTTCTTTTGCCTTTACTTGCACCACATAGCACCCATGAGCCGAAGCCCAGCAAGAAAACTCAATATGCTCATGAACAGTAATAACATGTCATCGAATCATAATGTGCATGCCTAGCAATAATAGCTTTCATCATGCATGCAAATAAGTTCAAATAAATGATTATGGGGTCTTACATCTGAATAGATCACTAATGAGTCAATATCTAGGGACCTGCTTCTTGAATAAATGACTAGTAAGTCAATCTCGGAGTGGGTGACTAATGAATCACACCCTGCATAGGTGACTAATGAGTCACACTCTGTATATAAGACTAATGAGTCTATCTCTATCTAGGTGACTAATGAGTCACACTCTGTATAGAAGACTAATGAGTCTTACTCTGTATAGGTGACTAATGAGTCACACTCTGTATAGATGACTAATGAGTCAATCTTTGTGTGGATGATTAATGAGTCATACCCTGTATATGTGACTAATGAGTCACACTCTGTATTAGTGACTAATGAGTCACAATTTGGAGGTCCCATACCCTCCTAGCCATGTGAAATGTAGGTCACCTTAGCCTTTCTGGCTCTGGCTCTGGCTCTGGCTCTAAATAACTTGCCCTTAGTTTAGACAATCGCTTTTTAATTTTCATCGAACTTGAGGTCGGTCCCGCATTAATCCTCATTTGAGTCATTCAAAGCATATGTCGATTAGATCTAATCTTTTATCATCTTGCGTTAACACGTTAAGGCCGTACTTGACTTATGAGTCAATCTCATGTGACCAGTGCTCAGTACCACTGTCGAACTTGACTAATGAGTCACAACTTCATAGTTGATATTGACACCATTGCCAATCCTTGACTAATAAGTCAGTGCTTCCTCATTTAGGTAATACAAACATACATATATCATATGTCAAATATTTAGATATAAGGCATTTGGCATGCTCATTCAGTAATCAGAAGCATAATTATAATCCTGAAAAATTACAGAGACTCAAGCTCTGTTCAATCTCATAATCAACATTCATGCCATGCCATTATCTTATGTATCTTATGCATTTTCAATGCAATCAATGTCCACATATAAAGCACTCAACATGCCTCACGAATAACCATGCATGTCACACATGGGGTGTAGTTTTCTTACCTCTGGTTCGAGCGAGAATTAGATCAAGAACGACCCTTGAGAACGATCGACTTTTTATTCCTTTAGCGGTCACCTAGTCATAACCAAATATAACCTCCATCATTGAAAATTAACTATAATAGGATCTTGACCTAAACCCCACTCTCGGGACCCCGAAATGTACCCACACGGTGAGTATATTCGATCCTTGGCCTTAAGGAATTAAAACCCCGAAACAAAAACCCTTAAAAACACACAAAACGGGATTCTGAAGAAACAAGGTAGCGCCCCGGCGCTACCCACTAGCACCCTGGCGCTACCCACCAGCATCCTAGTGCTCTTCTCAGAACCAAAACCGCCCCAAAGCCACCCTGGGTAGTACTGTAGCGCCCCCTTGTGGGTGCTGTAGCGCTACCTCCAGACTGAAATGACCAAAAACCTTCTTCCTTCGACTCCATCATTTCCAACTTGATTCCAATGCTTCCAAACATCAAATTAAGTCCCAAATGAACCCAAAAACCAACCCAACATGTCCTAGGCATAACAACCCCAAGAACGCTAGCCAAAACTCCCATAAATTCCCAACTTTCCAACTCAAAAACCAGCTAAAACTAAAATAGAAAAACAGAGCAAGAACAAGATTTTTAATGGCTAAAAATTCACCTCAATCTCAGCTTAGCACCCTCTTCAATGGTAGAACACAACCCTAGCTTGGCAAAGCGTGGCTCCCTAGCTTGATTCCTCAAAAAGGCTTGAAAATCCAAAGAGAAATGGGAGAGAAATGACCATCGGGAGAGAAAGAGGAAGTGATGCTCTGTTTTTGATAAGCTTCTACAGCCTTAATGGCTGATATAAATCCTTAAGGGTGAAAAGACCTAAATGCCCTCAAGACTAAATAAAAGCCTTAACAGCCACCAAGGGAAAAATCGTCATCTCCCGCCTATTTCGTTAATTATAATTAACGCCCTCCAATTCTTGTTATTCTTCAAAATTCTCAAACACCAATAATCCATATCCCATTACCCTTTAATTCTCGGCAACGCTCTAATCATTAAAATCACCCCGAGACTCACTCCGAGCCCCGAACTTAATCCCGTTATGATTAAACCGCTACTTTGCATTCCAAATCGTCTCATGCCGAATGGCTCGAACAAATCCACATTGTAATGTGGCCTTATCAATTAATCACAAACATGCACCAAAATACACAATTATGCCCTTAACGGATCAAATTACCAAAATGCCCTTATAATAAAATGTGGACCCATATGCATGCATTTAACATCATATTATAATATAATTCATATAAACATGCATATAATCATTTAATAACAAAATAAACCAATTATGGCCCTCCTGGCCTCCTAATCAAGGTCATAAACCTTATTAGGGATTTTGGGGCATTACATAAACTGTAATAAAAGTCATATAATTTGAAAATGTAATCATTCATTGAAAATTATAAAGTGTTATACATTTGGGATCCCAAAATACTATTTAGAAATATTTACAACTCAAAATATGATTAAAGTCGACTAGACGACAAAATTAGGTTTAATACATAACATCTCCCAAAAATAACCCTGGTCGTGGTAGCCAGGCAGGCCGAACATGTACACACTACTTCATGCTCTCTGTACTCATGGTTGATCGACCTTTCCCTTGCCCTTACCTGCACCATAGAGCACCCGTGAGCCGAAGCCCAGCAAGAAAACTCCACACAAGCAATCAACATATGCATAATTATCAATCAGCATATAACAAAGTCGCCAACAGGCTAAACACATAATGGCCATGCCGTCCCAGGCGCTTTACCAGGCCCTGGATTCGCGGTCTATACCGTGAGGATGTCCTAGGCATCCGAGAAGGGTCTCACCCTAGCAACTTGCACTCTGTGTGCTTAACGCTGCTCCCGGCCCTTGCCATACTCGACCTTGTCGTTCTAGGCCTTCGCCGTTCTCGGCCCTTGCCGTTCTCATCCTTCACTGTTCCCGACCCTTGCTGTAACACCCAAAGTTGCTAATAAGGTTTAGGACCTTGATTAGCGTGCCTGGAGGGAAATAAGTGAATTAATATGCTAATATGTGAATTTAAATGAATATGTGATTAGAATGCATGTTTAGGTGGTATAAATATGCATGTGGGCTTCGTTTGCATGATAGGGGTAAATTGGTAACTTTAGCCCGTTGAGGGCATAAATGTGATAATTGTATTATGTGGCTTGTACCACATGGGTGTGGTGATATTAATGTGATGCATGTGCCGAGACGGTCCTAGAGAGCTAGATAACTCAAAAGTCACAACGGGATTCTATACCCGGCTCGGGAGGAGCCTAGGGGTACTTTGGGGAAATTTCATGAGTTGGGTTGTGAGTTTGTGGTTAACGGTTATTGGTGATTAGGTAACCTGAGTAACCATTAGTAACTGCTGAGAGTAACAAGTTTGGATGGAAAATGGTAGAATTGTAATATAAGTGAAAGGACAAGAGTGCCCTTGAGGCTTAGTTAGAAGAGGAATTAGATGGAAGGATAAGATGGTCTTTTGGCAAGGATTTAGATAACTTCAGCTGAGAAGAGAATTCATTCACGTTTTAACACTTAGGTATATTTTGTTTTGGCTGAAAGTTTGAGGAGAGAACTAGAAAGAAAGGAAAGGAAGAAGGGAGTTGAAACATGAGGGATCTAGGAGGAGAATCAAGTGGTTGGAGGTAATTAAACTTGATCATAAACCAAGACTTTTCTGAGGTAAGGATTTATCTCTATTTTGTTAAGTTTCTAAGCTTGATATTCTTAGAGTGTTAGTATGAAAATTGAAAGTTGATATGTGGCTGTTTGGTGGATCCTTGGGGATGAAGCTTGCTTAGATTCAGTTTGGGAATAAGGGGGATTTGCTTGGAGCTGGACTTGGAGAAGACTCAGGGGTGAATTTCTACTTGAGGTAAGGGTTTTATGCATCTCTATTATGTGTTAGCTGCTGTGAATCAAGTTTCTGGTTTGTTAGTTTAAGTTTCATAAAGTTTCAAGTCAATTTGTAAATTGGGGATTTGATTGTGTGTTTGGGTTTGTTGTTAATGTTTATGAGTTGTTAGATGGTCTATGTGGGGGTTTGGAATTGAATTTGGGACTTAGGTATGCTTTGGGGTTGATTTGGGAGTGTTTTGGCTCGGGGAAAATGCAAGAGAAAACCCAGAATTCTGGGTTCGCGAAGGAGCGCCGCGGCGCGAGGTTGCTTCAGGATAGGGGAAGGCTCTCTGACTTACTGAGCGTCGCGGCCCTCTAGGGCAGCGCTAGGCTATTTTCAGAACATGGAATTTTGCAATTTTGAGCTTTTGCTCCAGGGGTTCGGGGGATGTCTCCGATAAGTTTTTTTAGGAATTTGGGGATTCCGAGAGTGTGGGATTGGTCCCGGGAAGTGGTTTTGGATTGGTTAGTATTAAAGGATGTTTTATATGTGTTGTGACTATGTCTCCGGAGAGGCTCGGGTTAGAGGACCGTGCTCGCGACCTTGGTGCATCAGAAAGCTCGGAATACAGGTAAGAAAACCACTGTTCCCATAGAGCTTGTATGCAGGGCTGAGCCCAATATGTCTGAACTGCAGGGCGTAGCCCTTTGATTGAATTTGTTGGTATTCAGTATATGTTTGTTAGGCTATGAATGCTATTAAATGAGTGTTCGGCGAGAGCCGGGAACGGCGCAGGCTGAGGTCGGCAGGGGCCGGGAACGGTAAAGAGCTGGGAACGGCATTGGGCACGTTGAGGGCTAGGCCGAGTACGGCAAGGGGCCGGGAGCAGTGTTGAGCATGCGGAGTGCGAGTTTCCAGGGTGAGACCCTATAAGATACCTGGGATATCCTCACGGTGTGGACCGCGAACCCAGGGCCTGGTAAAGCACCTGGGACGGTATGGTCGTATGTGTTTAGCCTATTGGTGGCCTGATTATATGCTAAATGTTTGTTGTGCATATGTTATCTGCTTGTGAGGGTTTTCTTGCTAGGCTTCGGCTCACGGATGCTCTGTGGTGCAGGTAAGGGCAAGGGAAAAGTCAACCAACCATGAGTATGGAGAGCGTGAAGCGGCGTGTACATGTTTGGTCTGCCTGGCTGCCACGGCCAGTGGTTTTGGGAGATGGTTGTATTAAAACTTAGATCTTGTCGTCTAGTCGACTCAAACTTGTAAATTTTATGTTGTAAATATTTCTAAACAGTATCTTGGGATCCCAAGTGTCAAACACTCAACGATTTGTAGTAAATGGAATTATTTTCAAAGATTATTTCACTGTTTATGATTTAATCACACTTTTGACCTAAAAATCTCGATTAGCGAGTTAAGTGCACGTTTAAAACTCACTTAGTAACGACTCTAAGGAAGTAGGGCGTTACACTTGCCTTACATTTACAAATATGCAACACATAGCATAAACTTAACAAATACTTAAACAAATACAAACATAATTAATATGGCTTAGCCCTGCAATACAATCACATAGGGTTGCGCCCTACAATACAAACTATAGGGCCACGCCCTGCTCTACGGGTACAACAGTTTTCTTACTTGTGTCCCAAGCTTCTCGAGCACCGATATCCTGAGCACAGTCCCCTAATCCGAGCCTCACTGAAAACCTAGTCACAACGTATCAACAACATTCATCCATCAAGTTCTAATCCAATAAATAGCTTTGGGTTATAATTCTAGTCTCCGAGACCTTGAATTCTACCAATTCGGGTAATAATATCCATCCCGAGTCTTAACTTTTGGATTCCCGAGCCAAAAACCTCCTCGGGGTCCAATAGCCCACTAAGTGTCGCGACCCCAAGGCCCTGTGCCCCGACCCACCTCAATCAGAAGCCCATCCTCCCATTTTTGCCTATGCGCGCCGCGACCCAACCTATAGGGCGCCGCGGCCCGCCCTTCTTCATGGCCTTCCTTCTACTCTAGAGGGTCGCGGCTCACCAAGAACAATGTCGCGACCCGACCCTTCGAACCCATTAAAATTCCCCATTTTCACAACCAAAACCCAGCCAATTTACCCCAAAACCAATCTAACAACTCAATTTAATCACCACAATAGTTCTAGAATAGTCCCAGCAACAAAACCTAACAAAAAGCTAACTTAGAACCTCATCAAATCAAAAATTCAATCTTCAACTTCCATGACTCAAGAAAGCTAAAAACTCAGCCAATAACTACATAATTTAATGGCTAAAATCACAATTCAAAGCTTTCCTTAACCTCTGCTTGAATCCACAAGTTAAAACTGAGCTACTCCTCAAGTTTAGAGCCCCAATTCCTTGCTTATGCTTTAATGTTTACCTTGGTAAAGTTTAGAGAAAACAAGAGGGAGAGAAAAGGGAGATAGGGTCGGTTGAGGAAAAATCTGAGTGTTTCTTATGTTTTGTCTTACTTAACCTAGGTCACTTAAGTTACCTCCAAGGTTGGGGTACAAAAAATGTCCCCGAGGGAAAAATGGTAAATTTCCCCGATATTCCCTCCTAAATGTTCTAACTTCAAATATATCTCAAAATATTTATTTTCATAACCCAATAACCCAGTAAAATGTCTAATGCTCGAAATACCCTCGACTCACCCCGAGTCGGGTTTCGGGTCTCGTTGTGACTTCCTAGCAAAACCGCACCCTAGGACTGTCTCGGATGGTGCATCTCAAATATATCACCACTCGCACGTGGTAAAGATCACAGTATTCATAAGTATTGAATTTATGCCCTTAACGGGCTAAAATTACAAACATGCCCCTAATAACCAAATGGGGCCTACAAGCATATTTAATTCACCTAAACATGCACTTCTAATCACATATTCATCAAATTCACATATTAATATAATAAATCACTTATTGCTCTCCAAGTATCCTAATCAAGGCCCTAGGCCTTATTAGCAAATTTGGGACGCTACAAGATCAGTCGTATCTAAGACGTACTTCTGAAGCATAGAATTATGGAATACGTCATGAACTATTGATAACGACGGTGGCTGAGCCAGTCTATAGGCCACTCCTCTCCAGGATCTCAAAAGGTACAATAAACCTAGGGCTCAGTTTGCCACTCTTCCCAAACCTTCTCACCCCTCGAAGTGGTGAGACTCACAGAAACCCATGGTCCCCTACCTGGAACTCCACGTCCCTACGCTTAGGATCAATGTAGCTTTTTTGTCTACTTTGCAAAGCAAGCATTCGAGCTCGGATCTTCTCAATAGCCTCACCAGTCTTCTGAACCATCTCCGGTCCCAAATACTTCCTCTCACCCAACTCATCCCAATGAATGGGCGATCTACACTTCTTCCCATATAACTTCTCATACGGAGCCACTCCAATCGTTGATTGGTAATTGTTGTTGTATGAAAACTCAATCTAAAGGAGATACTTACTCCAAGACCTCTCAAAATCCATCACACACGCCCTGAGCATGTCCTCCAATACATGAATTGTCCTCTCAGACTGCCCATCAGTCTGAGGATGAAAGGTCGTACTAAACTTCAACTGAGTTCCCATAGCCTTCTGCAAACTACCCCAAAAGTTGGAGGTAAATATAGGATCCCAGTCTGACATTATGGACTTGGGAACCCCATGGAGACGTACAATTTCCCTCACGTACAGCTCTGCATACTGATCCACAGTATAAGTCGATCTCACAGGTAGAAAGTGAGCTGACTTGGTGTATCTATCTACTATCACCCACACAGAGTCATGCTGCCCCACTGTCCTGGGTAAACCTCCCACAAAATCCATCATAATAGCCTCCCATTTCCACTCAGGAATACCCAAAGGTTGTAGCAACCCCGCTGGTCGCTGATGCTCCGCCTTCACCTGTTGACAGGTCAAACACTTGGTCACGTACTCCACTACATCCTTCTTTGTCCCAAGCCACCAATACAACATCCGTAGATCTTGATACATCTTCGTGGTGCCTGGATGGAGTAAGTATTGTGTAGTATGAAAATCATCGAGTGTCTCTCGTTTAATCCCCATGTCAGTCGGGACATAGATCCGACCATTATACCATAGTAGTCTTGCCTCTAAAATGGAATAGTCCTTAACCACTCCAGCTAAGACATTCCCTCTAACTTCCTGTAATTGTGCATCTACTAACTGACCTCCTTTTATCCTCTCCAGAAGGGTCGATTGTAAAGTAATATTAGCCAACCAGCCCACAAACAATTCTATTCTCGCTCTAGACATTTCTTCTGCCAACTCTCTTGATATCTGTGCAGAGCTGAACAACTGTCTCGGGCCCCTCCGGCTTAACACATCCGCTACTATGTTGGCTTTCCATGGATGGTAGAGGATGTCGCAATCATAGTCCTTCACTAGCTCTAGCCAATGCCTCTGCCTCATATTCGCATCACTCTGGGTGAAGAAATACTTCAAACTCTTATGATTGGTATATTATTTAATCTAGTGGGGAATGTTGTATTATTTTATAATATAATGTTTAAATTAAATAAATGTGACAAAGGGTGTCACATATTGTAACATACAAATGAGAGTTACAACATTTGGTTAGTGTGTAGTATTCAAATGTGTAACATATTTGAGAGTTACAATTTCAGTAACAAATTTGTAACTTCTAAATATTGTCCATTATTGTGTAGATTTGTTGTTACACAATTTTAATTTTAATTTCTCAAATCCGTAAGTGAAATGGTTGTTGGAGACTTTGTTTTAACCTCAATAATGTGTTTGGTCGTTACAAAATCAATTGTGAGTTGTTTGAATCCGTTTGGAAAAAATACACAAAAGTTGTGTGCTGAAAAAGGCCAGCGGCTGCGGCTAGGGGCATTGGTGGCCGCGGCCTAGCTGACAGAGAGCCACGGCCGCGACTAGAAATGCCTGTGGCTACGGCCAGGAGAGTTGGCTGCCAATTTTTAATTTTTTCCAATTTTCTTGAGCGACTCTAACAACTCAAATAACTCTCAAATATCTTTTTTAATTCCATAAACATTAAATTAATCATTGGTAACAGCCATGTGATTGGTGGAATTTGAAACTCAAAGGGTGTCCCAAAACTCTATAAATATGAGCATATTGCTCACTTGTAAGACACACCATTTTCTATTCACTAGAGCACTTGGCTAGGAAACACCTAGAGGCTCGATTATTCCAGAGAGTTATTTCCAAATTGTGAGAGTTTCCTTAGCGCTTGAGATATATGAGGAAATAAGATTTTTGACAAAGGTTGTAAACCTTATTTAAATTGGTAATCTTCAATGCTTTTCACTTTGGTAGTGTGAGTGAGAGTGTTCTTCCTTTCTTGTTCTTATTATTTTATTTTCTGCAATTATTTTTCATCTTATACTTCTTTTTCTATTTACTTGTATTTCATCTTTAGAGTTTACTATTTTATTTCTTTTGTTTCAATAATTGTATTTCTCTATTATCTTCTTCTACTTTTTCTCTTATTTAATTAATATTTGCTTTATTTGTTCTATTTTGTGTAGAGTTGTAATAGATATTATATTCTCATTTCACTTATCATATTATTTTCTAACTATATATATATATTGTTTGATACAAACAGATTTATTCAAGTTTGATATATATCTGGAAATGATTTGACATACAACTATTTAATATATATAATAGTACGTATTGATTACGTTGGATGACATATACCCTTAAACAAATACTAAATCTAATTTCAAAGAGAGGGTAAAGGTGATCACTGATCTCACTAATCATCATTAGCTGTTTTACATTAATTGGAGAGAAATAATAAGACCTAATTAATTAGCGTAATGTCGAAGTTTTGAGATTTGAAAAAAAGGGACAAAAATGCAAAGCCTAACAATATATAGACCACATATATAAATATAAATATAAGAATCATATGTCTCCCCCACCATAACAACAACAAAATCTAAATCCTTGAAAATCTGTTTGTTTCCAGATATCCACATGACCTTTGATATCGAACAGCTTGGCTACATATATATATACTGACAAAGTTTTCGGTATTATTTTCTACCAGAAATCAAAACTGAAATGAATGGATATGAACTATTTTAGTTGATGATGTTGCCCAATTGTTCTTAATTAAAACCTAGCTATATCCAATTACAGTATTGGGTCTAAATCAATATTTAATATAAATATATATTTTTACCAACTCCCTATGTGTAACGCGGCATATATATACAAATATATATATATATATATTTATGTATGCATGCATGCATTTAAATGAAGTAATATTAAGTTTGATGAACCCCACCAAAAACAAACGTTATTACCTGTTCAAAACGCCAAAAAAGAGATAGATTTTGTACCACTTGGAATCTTCCACTGATGTTGTTCAACATATATATTAATATATATTAATTGACCAAGATCGAAAACGAAATTTAAAATGTTGTTTTTGGACTTTATATCTTTATATATCTTGATTCTGTAAGCATGCATAATAATATTCTACTTCTTTTGACTATTCAAAGTGGGAAAAGACTAACAAAAAACTGTACATGCTTGGTTAATTAGCTATTACAGCTTCACCACACCCTTAATTTTCTTAAGGGTGGGTCTTTTCGTTAATTAAGTAGTCTTTGAATCTTAGTACTGATTATGAGTTGTTACTCTCTCTATTCTAATTAAGATCAATTTAACCGGCCTAGCTATTAATATTAATGCCTAATACGCTGGCCGGCCTAGCCCTAACGAGACCTCCCCCACCATATAATATATATTTATATACTTAGTTCGATGTATTAATTATGATTTTGATTCAATATGATCTGGATTTATTACCTGCTCATTCTAGATATGTCTCTCATCATATATGGGGTTCACGAAGTGATATATTTTTCTTTTTGCATGTTCAGACTATAGCTACTGTGTTTAATTTTAACAACTTATTAATTTGCATGGGTTCATTTTTCCTATTCGATCGGGGAAGTAATTAACTTCATTAATAATCTACATTTTCTTTAATGAACATAATAATATATAAAACATTAATTTGTGTAGGAAAACTGTACGCATGTGTTCACATATATGTTCATCATTTTACTTAAAATTGAACTTTAATTTTTCATTTATGCTAATTTTTTTTAATGTCTTTCTTTTTATTATTATAATAATTATTACGTACGTAACGTGGGCAATAATTATTATATAGCTATATACAACACATTTGTAATACAAGTATACTAGCTCTAGTTTTTCTATATTTAGTCATATATGCGTTCATACTGCACACACGCATAAATATATAAATGTATTATTATCACATTATACATATATATATATATAGCACAGCTAACATATATATAGAAGACAAAAATTCTGAAAATGATTCAAATTCATAACTCATAAGTCTTCAGTGTTCATATATATATATATTTAGCTATACATAGGCTAGCATTATTTCTCTTTAGTCATCATATTAATTGTAGAGTATTTTCTTCATGTTAATTTATTAAATTCATAAATATATAGTTGTGTACGTGCGCATACATATATATCAATCATTGGGTCAATTCATGAGTTAACATAACTTGTATACATATATATATGTCTACAAGACCTAATGACCAATTAATAAGTCACTCAATCAGTTACGAGATCATGCCTTGTGTTGACTAAATCTCCAAAATATTTCACTACAATAGTTACGTATTATTATAGGACAGGAACAAAACTTGAAAATAATATTATGTAATTTTGATAAGTTCACATGATACATATTGTATATATAGAGGAAATTAACGTAGTATTATAATAAATGCATGTCGTTCGCTGCAGTAATTATTTATTAATTAATTACCCCGAAAGATAATTAATTAAATCACGAACTTATATACATTATAAGGGATGATT
Organism: Humulus lupulus; assembly: GCF_963169125.1. NCBI lineage: Eukaryota > Viridiplantae > Streptophyta > Magnoliopsida > Rosales > Cannabaceae > Humulus > Humulus lupulus. The sequence continues at coordinate 19,784,854 of NC_084799.1, read as the reverse complement.
GTAAGGCATCTTTTTTCTGTTCTTGGTACCGTGATATTTATAATTTTAATTTTTTTATATAATAATTTATATTGTAGTTATTTAGCATATTTTATAAATTTTTAGGATGATTCGAAGAAAAATGTTGTGGACGCCCTCTGCGCCCGCCATTTTTTTAAATTTCTGAATCCAATAAATTAACACAAAGAAAATACTGCAATTAATATGATGACTAAAGAGAAACCATGCTTGCCTGGATATGTATATAGCTAAATTTATATATATATATATAGCTAAGATGGACTTGTGAGTTATGATCAATTTGAATCATATTTAGAAATTATATATATAAATTTAGCTATTTGAAAACTTGTGACTTGTGAGTTATAAAAACAGGGTTTATAATGCTGAAATGATTCAAATTCATAACTCACAAGTCTATAGTATTTATGTGTATCCAAAATATACATTTAAAGATTTTACATAGTGATGTAATAGTTTAGCTTAGTTAATCACATTTATTAAAATTGGGACCCATTATTTTAAAAAGCAGTGACATGTCAGTGTGTATAATATTTGAGTGCATATTTTGAGTCTACCTATTATTACTCTTATATACTAGCATTATTTCTATTTATTAGTCATCATATTAATTGTGGTATTTTCTTATGTCTACTTTTTTATTTTTATATGTGGGTAAAATTTAACTGGTTAACCTTATTTATTGGAATCTGTAAATTATTTAAATTTTTTAAAAAATTTGTAAGATTAAAAATAATTACAATATATGGTGTCATATATATAAAAAAAAATTAAATTATAACAATAATCTACATACAAAAACAAAAAATGAATGCACCAAAATTATATATAAAAAAAAAGATGCACCTACAATCACTCCTTATTTATATACCTAATTAAAAAGTTTATTTAGAATTTATCTAATTCATACTATATTAGATGCGCGCATTAAGTTTTGACCAAAAGAAAAAAAAAATAAACGACAAAAAAGAGTTTTTAAAAAGAAAGTATTGGATCCTAATTGAGTTGTACACTTATTAATTGTCATCAGAATCTATTTGAAAAGAACATATTAATTGGATGCATTCAAAGAAGGCCAGTTGGGTCTATATGTATAATATAAATTGTTTAATGGTTTAGATGAGGATCATCGATCGGTTGGTGAAAATAGCCATGCCAGTACGTACCATTAATTATATATTTTTATATTACTCCATGATGATGCTGATGATCATTATCATAATATATATATATATATATTCTAGCTACTAATACTATATATAACTAGCTAGCTATAAATATATATATACCTCGAGAAAAATTAAATCAAACTCTCTTAATAACCATGCATGGGCTGGAACTTTTCAATTTATAGTCCTTTCGTTGTTGGACCGAAGCTAGCTAGGGTTTTCTTTCATAGATTCTTTTGCTGTTAAATTAATATAATTAATAAACAATTAACATATTATTATTATTATTATTATTTACCTTTCGCATTGGTCTTCTAGAGCTCTTACTTTGTTTACTTCTCTTTCTTCTCTTCTTGGATGATCTAGATAGATATACTTTGTATTGGGTCTAATAACCAAAGCCTACAAGTATATTATATAATATTGCGTAGGGATTTTATATTAATAATATAGATTTGTTTTTATGCAATAATATACATTTGCTATATTAATATATAATTGCACATCATGACTATCTTTCTTCTCTTGAAAGACATTTAAATTTTTTTGGGTCACGACAACGACTTGAATCATATATATATATAACATATATATATAAAGTTTGGAATTATTAATGATAATGTTTTTCAATCATAACAAAGTAAGTACTATACATACTGCTATTTGATTTTGGATCCAAGTCACGGAAAATACAAAACAAAATTAATTACTGAGTATAAAAAAGAATAAAAAAGTTGTCATGTTCAATGATATATATACTTGCGTACACACAATGTTCAATGACATTGTCCCAAATGTGTTCCCAATTTGATTTATAATTGAAATTTCAAGAAAATAATATTATAGTGGAAAAAATTGTTTGTAAGAAAATAATGATGTGCATCTACTTAAAATTTATACCGAGTTTTTTTATTCTCATTGACATGTTATGATTTATTTTTAATCATAACAAATTTTGATTAGTTAAAAAATAATGGGTGATCCTTAAAAAAGGCACATTACGATAAGGTACCGGTAAGACAATGTTATGTTTTAAACACAAATTAATTTTCACTACTATTTTTTCTCTATGAGAGTGTTCGTTGTATCATAGTAAGCCTCCTGCAAAATTTCAAAAAAAAATTGGATAGTTTATATTACCGAAATCAGGATTTAAATAGTCTACTGTATGCGTGTCTTTATTTTTATATGCATGGAAAAACAGACCATTTGAATCCTGTTTTATTTCATTATCGTAAACTATTCAGATTTTTTTCGAAATTTTGCAGAAGACCAGCTATGACTACAATGAACACCGTCATAAAAAAATAAAAATAAAATTGATTTACATGCCTAAAACAGGACCGTATCTTACCAGTGCATTAGCATAGCGTGCCTTGCCTTATAATTTCTCATATTTATAAATTTATATAAATGAGAGCTTTGAGAATATGAGGTGGCACCATATTCTTCTAATATTTTATTTTCTTTATTTTGTGGTTTTTTCTAATTTTTATTTAACATTTATTAAAAGAAATAATTACTTAACAATTAAAAAAATCCATATATAATCACTTATGGTTTACAAAACATTGTGGTATTATACATTTAGTCTATAAATAAAGTACCATCTTAAATCACTTTGATTTGTCACAACATTAGTATTTTTTTTTCGTATATGGGTGATTGATTTCACTTAATCTTACCCAAATACCAAATAGTTATATTTTTTTTAGTCTATCAAATTTAATATATTATTTATATTTTACTATATATAACAAAGAGAAAATATCTATAAAAAAGAGTAATAGTACTATTATAAAATATCTATAAAAAAATAATATTATAATTCTTCACCCTATTCTCATTATCTTTTATTTTCTCTATTTTGGTGTTTTTTCTAAATTTTATTTAATATTTATCAAAAGAAATAATTAATTAACAATTAAAAAATCCCTATAGCCCCACATGGTTTACAAACCATTGTGGTATTATACATTTAGTCTATAAATAAAGTATTATTGAATCACTTTAATTTGTCCCAACATTTTTTTTTTCTTATACGAGTGATTGATTTAACTAAATCTTGCACAAATACTAAATAGTTATATTTTGTTGAATTTATCAAATTTATTATATTATATATTTATATTTTACATATTTAATTTTTTTAGTATATATTTTTATCATTTAAATTTGTAAATTTTATATTATATATTAAAAAAATTGACATTATCTATCTATATTTCTAATCTATATATATAAATATATTTAATTAAGAGAAAATATCTATAAAAAATAATAGTACTATTATAAAATATCTATAAAAAATAATAATACTATTATTCTTCTTACTATTATTATATTATTAATATTTTCATTGTTTTTTTACAATATGGAAAATAATTATCTATATATTTATATAAAGAAGAGCTTTGAGAAGATGAGGTGGCACCCTCTTCTTCTAATTTTCTATTTTCTCTATTTTATGATTTTTATTTATAATTTTTTATTAAATATGTATTAAAATAAATGCCCATAAAAAAGTAATAGAACTATTATAAAATATCTATAAAAAAATATTATTATTATTCTTCTTGCAATTATTATTTTTTTTCTTTATTTTTTTTACAATATGAAAAGCAATTATAATAATAGGCGATTTAACACTCTAAATTTTTCAAATCTACTCTATCTTTATTTTCTCATTTTTTTATTCTACTTTTTCTAATTTATGATTATTCATTAAGGGAAAAATATCTATAAAAAATAAATATTTCAAACGAGAAAGAAATTACTTTTTTTTATCTTACTCTATCTCAATTTTTTATTTTACTTTTTCTAATTTATGGTTGATAATAATAATAATAATCGTTTATTCAAATTGTTTATGTTTTTTATTTAAGCATAAATAGATTTACAAAAATATATCTTAACATCATATATAATTTAAATTTGAATTCTTATTTGATTTATTTAAATGATATATATAATCTATCTATATATATAGGGAAATTCTATTGTAGGGGTTCTATCGGTGGGCTCTTGTATATTCTCGACTTGCGAACAGTTTTCGACAAAAATTTTTTTATGACCGTGTATTTTGTAGTTATTTAGAGTATCCTGCAAATTTTTATAAAATTCCAAATAATTATAGTGCCGAAAACTAGGTTCAAACATGTTTTTTCCACACGCATAAAAAAAATTAATCATGCGTGCAATAACCTATTTTGAGCTTATTTTTTGACACTGTAAATTATTCAGAATTTTCTGAAAATTTTCAAGATGCTCTAAATAACTACAAAATACACAGTCATAAAAAAATTGCGCTGAAAATTATTCACTGGTCGGAAATACACAAAAGCCCCACTAGTGGGGCTCTTTTTGAAGCCCCTATAGTAGAATCTTCGTATGTGCATATATATATATATATATATATAATTAGAGCCACAAGGAGGCTATGTGGCACTTTAAAATATCTCCAAATCATTCTATCTATTTTCTAATTTTTTTCTCATTTTTTATTCAACTTTTTCTAATTTATGGTTATTAATTAATATTTTATGATAATTTATCTTTTATGTCCAATAAACTAACTACATGGACACATTTGTTTTGGGAATTGTTGGACTTTGATACGTGTAATTAAAAGTAAAATAAACTTGAGCACATATAAAAACTAATTATTGTTTTTAATATGCATATGTATCTACAAACTTGGCTGAAACAAAATATCAAATGAATTTTTTGAAAGCATTTTATCATAGGTGAAGATTCAAACTCCTTATCTATATGAATGTGTTTTGAAATTTAGAGTAACAACTTGATTTTGCACTATAACACGTATTATTGTAAATATATTTTTATTGTGGAGTCCACAAAATAAAAATTCATAAGATATGCACTATGTTAATGTTACATGTACAATATACTAATTTTTGTGTATTTCATTTTAAATTAAAGTAACGAGTTAAAAGAGTAGATATAAAAAATCTAATAAAATCAACAATAAAATATGTAGTTGTGAGAATTAAGTGGTACTTGTATTTTTAAAAATATATATAACTAAACAAACCGCGGCACAATTTACTAGCTAGATAAGTAATAAGCATAACATGTTAATATAACTTCTGATATTACCTATATATCATTATTATTTACTAAGATTAAATTCATATTCATTAAATTGGGGGATTTAAATTTAGTACTTATCCAAAAATTAAAAGAAGATCAAAGAAGCCAAAAATATGTCTTAATATATAGAAAGATACACTTACACTCATGGTTGTTAAATACTAACAAAATAAGTTTATATTTTTTTTTAAAAAAAAAGTAGGGTTTGGTGTTTGTTTGTATATCAGAGACAGATCTCTGACAAGGAAAGCTCTTATAATGAGGCCTTTCTCTGTAAGGAGCTTTACAAGAATCTCTGCAAACTTATTAAATCAGCCTTTTTCCTATCTTTCCCAATGTTTGATTGTGTACGTTCATTTGAAACTGTATTATTTATTATATTATCCATAATTAACCTTTATTAATTTGCTAGGCCCTTTCACTTTTTTCGTTCTATTATCATAATATTATTTTTAAATAGTAAGAGAAAAGATTAATTTTATATTTCGTGTAGTATATATGTATTTTTATATCAGTTAATAATGCTTCTATCTTTACATCGTGAGACGTATAGAAATATCTATTATGCAGTATGTATGTACGATAATCACATGCATGATGTACTGTGCTTACTCATATATATAATTATGGGTCCTTTTGAAAAAAAAAACCATTATATGTAATCAATAATCATAATCTAATAGATAATCTGCTTATTTTAAAATAATAATACCATATAAAATTAATTAAGTTTCAAAATTTATATATTACAATAATTAATGTCAAATTATTAATGATTCATTTTTTTCTCTTAAAAATATAAATTTTATTTTCAATCATTTTCTTTTTCAAGAATTCAAAATTTTAAATAAAAATGCAGAGAAAAAATATTTTATATTTTAAATTTTTATAAACATAATTCAAATACAGTTCTCACAATTAATTAATAATAAATTTATTATATTATTGTATAATTTTATATATATTTTAAAATATGTTATTTCCATATCAATAAAATATTTAATACTAGTGATTAAAAACAATCACTACCCCAAAAATTTTCTATAATTATATATATATATATATATATAACGGCATTCTGTGGTATATATAAAATGAGTGCTGTATAAAAGTGTATGTTACCGTGATGACTACAACACTAATATAAGTAGTTCATATATATACATGTATATTAATTATGGTGGTTTATATGACAATTAATATTGTGGTGTTGTTCGATAATTTTCTTTTATAAATTTGTACATATATATAATTTGCAAAAACTGATCTGAATCATTTTACTTAACTTTTAAATCTTACATTATAATTGGTTTGGGAATATCTACTTGGTGAGTGATGTAAATTAAAGTATATGAAGATGACAAAAAATTTATATATGTAGTTTGGATAGGTATGTTTGATGTGTGTGTCTATATTTTTATCATCTCCGTCTTTCAAGATTGTTTTAGCAGTAAAAACAAAGGGACTGTCTCTCTCATGATCATGTCTATCGATTTGTACATTATGTTAGAAAAATACGCAATCTTATATATTGTTTGAACCTTAGAGTATCTTCCAAAACATAATGTTGACTTTCAATTGAATTGGTTCAAAGTATATTTAGTGTAGTCGAATTCATATGAATCTAAAACTTGTATTCACACATATATATATGGCAGTGAGTTAGATAGTGTGGATCACAAACAATGACTTATACGTACTATACATATCATTTCTTTTTATCTATGTATACTTTTTTTGTCGTTTTTGTTTCTTTTCTTTAGTTTATATCCCAACCACATTTAATTTTTATGATTTTATCATAATTTTATTAGGAAATTAAGTATAGTACATATGTTAAAAAGATCCAATCAACCAGTTTTTGCAAATTGAATAAAGAATTAGGTCACTCACTAATCGAATTGGGACACATTAGGTCACTAACCAATCGAATTGAGACACATTATATATCAAATTTTAAAGAATAATAAGAATGCTAGCATCTTATATATATATATAATATTTTCCTTATATTTTAAAGTACCACTTATCAATTTTATACTTTATCGAGAATACCCTTTACATATATATTATTATTTTTATTTCCCGAAATAAATAAAATCAACTGATAATAAATAACCATGAAAGCCCGGCCGGTGACACAAAATATTTTGTACATGTTTTTCCCCTTACACAATAATAATAATAATAATAATTTCAACTTTATTCACGTGTGACCTGAACTGTAGTAGCTAGTCATTGTTTTTGTGTTGGAGAAGAGCTCTTTTTAAATTCTCATATAAACCATCCAAAACTCACAAATCCAACAAGGAAAAATTCTTTATTTATTTATATCTATATATATATACATATATATATAACACTAGAGTGACCTCTCTCTATACCTTTATCCCATCAACTCATCCACTCGTCGGATTAATCTTTGACTACCCAGTAAAAACCCATCTCCCTCCGCCGTTCTAGAGAGAGAAAGTTCAAAACGACATATACACAATGGCACTAGAGGCTGTCGTTTTTCCACAAAACCCATATTTTAGTTATAGTGCTAATAGAGAGCTCTACGCCATGATCGGAGTTGGAGGCAACTGGGTCAGTTACGCCGATGACGACGAAAGCAACAACAATAACAGTATTAATATCTACGATCATCAAGATCAAGCTGATGCAGCTCCTTCTGCAGCTTCCTTTGATTTTCTCGGGAACCAAACGGAAAGTAGTACGTGTCCTTATGGGGACTGGAACCCCTCTCCTTCTTCTTCTATGGTACCTCACTTTAACGAACTGCACCTCTCCAACTCCAATCCATCCCCGGATGCAGCCAACGGTAACAATAACACTGCTACTACTACAGATGATTTCCAACCGTTCGATGCTTTGACCGCTTTCCCGCAGACGACGATGACTGCTCGTCCAAAACGACGCCGTTCTAGAAGCAGAAAGAACAAAGAAGACATTGAAAACCAGAGAATGACTCACATTGCGGTGGAGCGAAATAGAAGAAAGCAAATGAATGAGTACCTCTCTGTGCTTCGGTCTTTAATGCCCGATTCTTACGTCCAAAGGGTACTCATATATATACATATTTCTCCCTTTTTCTCCCTCTTTTTCTTCTTTCCCAAACAGTAGATAGAAAATTAGAACTGGGTTTTTTTTTTTTGGGAGTTCAGGGTGACCAAGCGTCGATCATCGGAGGAGCCATAAATTTCGTTAAGGAGCTAGAGCAACATGTACAATTCCTCGGTGCCCAGAAAGAAAGTCATGATCACCAAAACTCGGAGGATGATCATCATCATCATCAGAGTGGCGGCCAAGATGACAGTATGCCGTTTTCTGAGTTCTTCACCTTCCCACAGTACTCGACGAGCTCGATCACTCACTGTGAAAACTCGGCGGCAGCCATGGCGGGAGAATCTCCGTCGTCGTCAGTGAGCAGAGAAAGGAGATCGGCCATTGCTGACATTGAAGTGACAATGGTGGAGAGTCACGCAAGCCTGAAAATAAGGTCGAAGAAAAGATCAAAGCAATTGCTGAAAATGGTTTCTGGGTTACATACTATGAGACTCACAGTACTTCATCTTAATGTTACAACCCAAGATCAAATTATCTTATATTCAGTCAGTGTCAAGGTAATTATATATTAATTATTTTTACTTTATTATTATCTTTTTTTGGGGATGGTAAAATAGTCCCAGTTCTTAAAATATATATTTTGGGTCAATTGATGGATCGAGCAGGTGGAAGAAGACTGCAAGTTGAGTTCAGTGGACGAAATAGCGACAGCGGTGTATCAGATCCTAGCTAGAATTCAAGAAGAGACATTAATAATGGCCAATTGACTATCAAAATTTGGTGATTGGTCTTTTTTATTATTATTATTGTTATTTTATGATTATTAACGAGTTTGGTAGAGCTAGCTAGTTCTCTGTTTATTATATACCCCTTATTGATGAAATTATGATCATAATCATGTATACCATATTTGGGGTGTACTTATTATATAATATTCCTTAATTAGGATAGTGATCAAATTAATTAATACATTTAATATGTTTTTTTATTGCATTCATATATACTATCTTTCATTTTTGGCATATGAGATCTTCAGATCAGATATATATGTATTGTAATAATCTCTGATTTTATATCTTTTTGGTTTGCAATTGTAATATTAGCGGAGTGTGTTCTATTGCTCTTCTATAACAAGTAGTTTAATTAAAGTTTATTACTATAATATATATATATATAGACTTTTAGCCACACAAGCTGGTCAAATTATATGTTGACTGTGTGATTATATGAGGATGACGATAGATGTGTCCAACTTTGATAGTTGAGCTTTCACCAACTCCCCCTGACCAGCACCCGAACCGACTAACACAAAATCATTGGGTATATAGATATGTTCCTTAATGGAGCATATATGTATATGCCACTGGTCATAGACAAAAATATCATAATTAATTCTATATACTTACAATAATATCACCATCATCTAAAACCACTTTATTTTAGTAGTTTCTAGGTGACACTATACTAGCCAAAGCAAATAACTATGTATTATTATTATATTATATTATATTTAACCATTTATTAATACACAATATCACATCATTATTATATCGTTCGAAAGAAGACACATTATTGGATTATTGATCCAAAAGCCTACATCCACCCGGGCTCTAATTCCCTAGCTATAAGCATATAACAGAAACTTATCACGTGATTAATCTTTTGCAGATGATACATGAATAATTAAACCTTATTATGATGATGATGTTTAAGTTATGATTATTGCGTACTTACATTTATGTAGTGTAGTGCTATATATATATATATATCATAGTAAATCATAAAAATAAGTTTGAAGAATATTTGAGGGGGAGATACAAACAAAGCTCTATTGTTTTAAAAAAGACTTTGGAAACACATATATAATGCAGTCTCTGGTCCTCATCATCATCATGTAATCTCTCTTTTCTTGCCTATAATATATATATGTATATATATATATATCGCTGAAAAGTCATTAAAGTAAACTCTGAAAATCAAGATTTTATTCTTTCGAAAGATAAAAGGAGACGTATCAATGCCAACCATGAAAGTAGGTCATCAAGGTCAGAAGAAGAAGACCAAAAGAGAAGGCTGACATGCATGCATGACTCCATAAATGGAGGACCACTCTAGATCGTAGCCAGATCTCTTGAGAGCACACTAGTGAACTGATCAGTCCTTTTATACATTTTCATCGTCCATAACATCAAGACCAAATATATTCATAAATTATTGTTGTGTTCTTATTATTTCTTTTTGGGAAAACAAAATACATGATCAAAATATATATAATTAAGTAGTGTATATAGCTATAGAGGGAATGAGAGAATTTAAATATTATGATGTCAAATCATAATCATTCGGCAGCAATGAGATAATTATGGCTTCATGAAGTCGTACGATGTACATATATAAATAAATCTATATTTATATGAGGGTATTGCATATCCCTAGATAAATTTTAATAAAGTTGATCGATTTTGCCTTGGTGGGGTCTCACTGTCTCTACAAGGATGTCCAAAAAGAGAATTAATAATGGAAGAAAGGTTGTGGACATAATCAGTTGTGTACTATTGTCAACAATTAAAGTTTTTAATTTAGAGAAAAAAAAATGAGAAAGCGCCCTATTGATTAATTATAAAAGGTGTTACACTTTGAATTTGCTTCTAACTAATCAAAACAAAGAAAAACACTTCCCAATTTGGTGCTGAATTAGCAGGAAAAAAAAAGTAATGATATCACCAGTGCTAATTAATTAGGTGCAAGGAGAGATGTACATATGAAATTATGAATACACACATAATCCGTGACTGTAGAATAGGAGGTGGGCCTCTTCGCTTTGTAATCAAGAGTAAGGGTTTGAACCGAACCCCTTGTATTTGCTTTTAAATAGTATTTATAGATATAAATATTGTGTATTACACTATGTCTTGTGATTATGGTCTCCTCATTGTAAGTTGTTGGATACTAATTTCCCTAAGAGATATACTCTTAAAAGATGTGTTGCTCGTGTTGGAGAGTTTGAAACGTTGCAGTTGCTTGAAATATCACGACTACTAGCACTACAAGAATTGTTGCTTTTGCCGGCCCAATTTCAAAACGTGCCAGCAAAAAATGTGACATTTTGACGGCAACATTTTTGTCGATGCATAAGATATTATATTGCGTCGACAAAAGAATTTTTTCCTCTAACCAAGTTTTTCTTAGTTTTAATTAGGGCATAAAACTCCAACAGTTTTGACAGTGCTACTTTTGTCGGTACATCACACAACTGTGCTAGTAAAAGTCTTTTGAAGATGCTGACAAAAGTCATAAACGTGCCAACAAAAGTATTAGATAATAGAAATACACAATTTTTTTTTATATTTTTTTAAGTGATTAAAGTTTTATGTGGTATTATTCATAAATTAATGAGTATTTAACATATAATGAACGGTATAATGTCGTTAGATTGTTCTAAGATTAATGAAAATACTTATGAACTTTATAATTACCAACTATTAGGGTTAAAGTGTTGTGAGCAATGTCGATTATGCTTATCTAACCATACGGTTATCATTTATTTAAAAAAATGTTATCATAGGTGTAATAAACTGTTTGATTACACACAAAATTTATGAATATCTACAATGGTCTATACTCGGTGAGCATTATTAATGTTACTCATATGTATTATTATTATATATACGTTTCGATGTTGATATATCAAAATAGTATTAACAGTTTGTTGGAACTTTAAATAATTATTCATTTTTTGACCAATAAAGGATTAGTTGATCATAGTACTATTATTTTATAATAATTAACAATAATTAATAATGATCATATTGATTGCGGGAGTAGATAAACTAGCTCTTGTGATTTATAATTATTGTTGTATGTCATCCAAATTCTAAAAAATTTACAAATATTTAGTATTTATAAGTAATTATGGAGATTATAAATCATTCGATTAAACAGTTACTCTTAAAATATTCAAAATGTTAAGGTGTACTAAAAATTAACCAAGTTAGTTGCTAATGTCTGTATTATTGGTGGTCGGTATAACACTGCAAAAGTATTAGTACGTTCAACATTTTAACTATTATTTTGTGTTTAGAAACAATAAATGTTTCAATTATTAAGCATTTTAACAAACTTCTGAGAACAAGTTAGTAAGTATATGCTATGTACTCTCCCTACTTTAACATATTTTCTTCCTCTGCGATTTGACTTGACATATCCAGAGTGGCAGTTTGAGGATACTTGAAGACTTTTATTTTTTATTTAAAAATAGTTAATGATATCATTATTGTCCCCGAACCTGATTATTAGTTTTTATTTAAAAAGAAAATAAAAAAATAAAAAATTTCATTACTTTTGTCGGCGCTAAAATACCTTTATCGGTGCAAACTTACGCTGGTGTAACGACTTTTGCACTGCGCTGGCAAAAGTGGGCGGGAAAACACCTGCCTTTGGAAAATTTGAAAGTCTTGTGTTAGGTACTTTTGCCGGCGCAACTCACCTAAAATGCCGACAAAAGTCCACGTGTTTATTACCATTATGACTTTTGCCGGCGTGTTAGGTGAAAAGCACCGGCAAAAGTCCGTGTGTTTAATGAGTTAGGTGAACATTGTGACAGAAAAAGCCAAAAATTACGCCGGCAAAACCCCACTAATTGAAACGGCGTTGTTTTGTTTTAGGGTTTCAAAGCTTACTTTTGCTAGCGCAATTAATGAAACGCAATCAGTTGCCCGACCCTTTGTTCCCCATTTTTCTTATTCAACATCTAAAACTCTCTCTCTCTCTCTCTCTCTCTTCTTCCCCTCCCCAACATCGGCACCACCCCACTCCCACCCTCATCCACCATCACCATGTTAAGAAAAACTTTATACATGATCTTTATTTATTTTCATGTATAACTAATATTGAAAAAATTAATACGAGATAGCCTAAAACATGTTCCTAAAATTGAATTCAAAGAGAAACAAAGATTAGAATACTTACAGTATACGCAGCGGAGTTAAAGAGTCATTCTTTCAGTTTCTCTAACTCTTGTATCCTCTCTGTCACATAGTATTATCAAGAAACTAAACTGATCTTCTATTTTCTTCACATCCTTCCAATGTATCCTTAGAATCACCTAGACTAGTGTGGGCAATTCTCAACACATGAGATAGATATAGAGAGAAGAAGAGAAAATAACAATGAGACTTAGAAAAGGAGTTGTGTTTAGAGAGAATCTAAAACTATCAGAAAATCAGTGATTAAACTTGTGTTTTGACTTCTCTCTAAGCACTCATTTTATAGACTCAATTAGGCCATTTAATTTAATTAAAAATCAATAAAGTAATAGCCAATTTGAAGCCCTGGGTCGAAATTATCATGGGCTATAGGCGCCTGAAATTTCCCATTTGATTATAAGCTCATTGGACTTAAAAACAAGACATGTATTATTTTCTATTGATTTAATTAATTAAATAATTATTTAAACCCTTTATCAAATTAATTATTTATAATTTGAACTTTGATTTAAACTTATTTATTAATTTAGATACAAATTTATCTTAATTAATAAATCTGTCATAATTTCTCTTTTCTTCTCAAAATTACACAACTCTGTGAAACTATCCAAAATTGATCTGGTCAACTTTGATAATTCTAATTGATAATTAAATCAATTAATTGAGACTATCTAGATGGTTTTTTCCAAGGTACAATGGGGACCATGGGCCTATGAAATCAAGCTCCAATAAGTTATCATAAATCTAACAAATAAATTTACTAACTTATTAATTCCTCGTGACTCCACTATAGACTCGAAATTGCACCCTTGAATTCATAGAACGTTCTATAACAAATATAGATACGCTATTAATTATCCATTATTACAACCATAATTGTCACTCAATCATCTATAGACAGTCTACAATGATATAGGACTAAACTACTGTTTTACCCCTCATTGTATTTTATCATTGATACACTTAGTTCCTTGTAAATGATATTTCAGTAAACTAATTTAATGACTGAAATGAGATCTTTATCATTTAACACCTTGAACCAAACTAAAATGAAACCATCGTTTCACTTTTTCATGAGAAGCTATAGATGTTCATATCTGTGATTAACACTTCCACTCAATTATACTACCGAGTTCCCAAGATGTAAGTATGGGCTAGTCCGTAGGGTAAGCTGATAACGAACAAGTCAAAGAACTCAAATAATACGATCAATTAGAATACTAACCACTCAGAATTGAGATTGAATTGACCTATGGTAAACTATATGATATGACTAGAATAGATAATAACGGTATGTTTACTTATCTTATCAACTGTCAATATCGGTCCTGTCCGATGTAACAAATACATCCGATCTTATCTACTTTGCTAATGTTCTGGAAAGAACATAACACTGTAATGTGTAAGTAGATCATATCGTAGATTGGCAAGTCAATGTAAATTGGGTGCACTGACTAATCTTAGGATTAACTTATTTTGAACATATAATCATATTTATATTCCACTGTGATTACGTCACTGTAAATAAGATTAGTTATATGCTCGGGATTTAATAGAAGTTTATATTAAACAAATAATCATGAAAATAAAACATGTGAGCAAAGTGATTAACCAAGTCAAAAAATTATTTATGTTCTTTTATTGATAATAAAATGAGATTACAAAGAATTTGGGTTTTAATTAGGGCATAAAACTCCAACACACCATCGACGCCACCCCCACCACCCACCACCACCCTTGACCTTGACGCCCCATCACAAGCGGCCACCCCACCACCCCATCGATGCCACCCTCCGAGTCTCTCCTCCACCAAGCACCTCCGAGCTCCGAGCCACCTCCCCGCCGCCTCCCTCCAAGCTGCTCCTCCTTCTAGGTGTGTTTTTAATTTTTTTTTTATTTTACAACTTTTTATTAATTTTTACTAACATTAGTTTATTTTTTTATTTTTTTGTGTGTAGCCTCTGCCCTTAGCCTAGACCTCAAGCCCCCTTGGCATAGCCTCTGCCCTGAGCCCCTTGGCCAAGCCTCTGCCCCGAGTCCCCACTGTAATATTTTTTGTTGTTTATATTGTTTGTTAATTTATTTGTATATCATATGTTTGAAATATTTGTTAACAAAATTATTTTTATTTAAAAAAACATATTTAAATTTTTAATAATATGTATTTTTTCATTTAAAAATTATGTGTTTATAAAAAAAAAAAAACAAATTATATTATTATGTTGTATTGTATTTTTGTATGATACTTGATTTTTTTACATTAAATATTATTTGTCTATAAATATTTTTTAAATAAATTGTTTTGGTGTTAATGAAAAAAAAATCGGTATATGTTATTAATCTTGCTTTATGTTGTGCATGCTTTGGGAATACTATATATTTTTGTTTGTTGTTTGTAGGTTTTATAAAATTTTGGGATAGTTTGAAATATAACAGTTATGCTGCCCAAATTTATTTAGACCTAAGAAAATTATCATTAATTAGGAAAATTAGCATTAATATAGAAAAAATAAAAAATTAATTTTAAATAATGAATAAAAAAGCAACAAATAATTAAATGAATTTAAAAAAAGTTTAATAATTAATAATTAAATAAAAATTTAATTATAATATAATTTCTTACTAATAAGGCAAAAAAATAAAATTGTGGACTTAATAAGTTATTCTTCCATAATACATCATAATTTGTTGTTTTGAAAATAAGAGATCATAATACATCATAAATATTTATTTTTGCAAAAGATAGGATATTATTATCGCTTAGTGATAATTTGTTATCTTAATAATTTTAGTTGAAGATGGCGAGCGACAGAAGCTAGATGAGTGCTAGAATCGTTGGTCTTCAGAGTATAGAAATGGTGTTAAGGAGTTCGTTGAAGTTGCTCAAAATGTGGTGAACGATCGGAGTTTGACTCATTGTCCGTGCAATAAATGTGGGGATGTTAAGTTTCAGTCTCTAAATGCAATTTCGATGCACTTATTCAACACTGGCATCATACAGTCCTACAAAGTGTGGCATTACCATGAAGAGTCGTCGCTGCCACCACATGTGATATGAGAAGAGGATAGAGAAGATGATATTCACCATCATAACAAGTACCACAATTTGTTCAAGGAGATGTCAAGTGAACTATACCCGGGTTGCAAAAAGTATTCTGCATTGAACTTCTTGGTGAAGTTGATGTATTTGAAAGTTATTATCAAGTGCAGCAACCATTACTTTGATGGTTTGTTGGAATTTTTAGTGTTATCCCCATTTCTTATCGTGGGCCCGGGACGATGGTCCAGGCCCATGGTCTGGGCGTTCGGATATGGGCCCGGCCCAAGCCCGCTTGGTACAGGAGTAACCAAGGGCTACGGCCCAAGTGTGACTCTGGACCCGGATGGTGTCCGGGATGGTGATCCAGGACAATCATCCAGGAGACATATGGACAGTTGGGATTGCAGTTGAAGTATACGTAAAAGCGATCCCGGAGCCTAGTAAACGGTTCGTGCCCATGGTAAACGAAGAGGGACAGAGGTAAAGGAACCCGGATCAGGTCCTCCCGGTTTGGCAAGGAAAAGCATCCGTGACCTTGAAGCCGTCCCACGACGCGTGGGGGTTGTCCCCACTTTTCACTTGCGGAAAAGGCCACCTTGGGATTGCACGCCGCTGTTTCAGACCTACGCTGCCAAGTACTCTGACTGGCTTTGTCCCCTGAATCTGCCTCGTAACTCGAAGTGCCCAGACCAAAAGCACATTTTTGTCGGACGAAATATAGTTCTTGGGCCACCCTATTGGGCCTTAATTATTCTTGGACCTATATATTTTTATCTTTCATATTGGGCTTCCGCCAGAGAAGCCAAGAGTATCCACATTTTTTATGGGCCCGGGTCATATCCGGCCCAGATCCAGTGTTCCTATGAGCCTATAAATACAGGCGTTAGAGCACTGAGAAAAGGATCTCTCTTCGACTGGTATACAGTTACTCTGTCAAAACATAGAGAAAAACTTCATTGTAAAAGACTCTCTAAGCTCTAATACAACTGACTCATAGACTAAGGCTCATTAAAGCCCCAACCACGTAAAAATCCTGTTTTTACCTTCTAAAGTCCATATCATTAGTCTTATCTAATATTCATTAGTATAGTTTCCGAAAATCTCGGTAAACATTTTGGTGCTTTCATTGAGAGCCTGAGAAAGCTAGTGCTAACACCAAGCCTTTACTACAATGGTGAACACATGACACACCACTTTCGACCCTAGTAACCCAGAGCAAGGCAATGGAGATCCGTTTCCTTCCTAGCATCTTCCTCAAAATCCGCCTGAGAACGCTCCTCCTCAAACATCTCACCATGACGAGTCACAAGACTATGAGGGTGGGACAGAGTACGAAGAGGAGAACGAGGAGGAATATTATGAAGAGGAAAATGAGGGGGAGTACCACGACGAAGCTGTGGATCCCGAGATCCCAGAAGGAGAGCCCAGCCAGCAGGACCTGGAGGTGACTAGACTGAGGCAGCAAGTCCTGGACCAGGAGGCCAGGATTGCTGAGCAAGCAGAGGGGCATCGGCGGATGCAAGAGTCTCTCCAAGCCCTGCAGGCATTCATAGTTGCGCAGGGTCCGGCGGCCAATCCTCCAGCTGGCCCACTTCCCGGAGCGCAACAGCCTGCTCCGCAAGCTCGAGCCAGGGTCCTCGAAGAAGCAAGGCCGGCCCCTCCCCCGGAGCAGTTTCCTGAGCCAGCCCCAGGAAACCCGTACAGGGAGAAAAAGAAGGCCGGTGGAAAGACCCGAGAAAAGAGCACCCCCGTCACGAAAACCGGGACCCGCTCCCGGCCGCTCCCTAGGAAAGAAAAGGTGTGCCCCATCCCAGGACGGGGACACACGATCGATTCGCAGGAGACGCAGCCGTGGAACGGACGGCCCCAGCACGCCCCAGGGTGAGACGAACGGGAAAGGTCTTTGCACCCAAGTGCCTCGGTAAACAAAAACCGTTGGGAATGGCCGCGCAGCGAGGAGCGTCATGCCCTTAGTTCAGGGGACGACACTTCCTGGATAGACCTACACGACGGACTGAACGCTCAGAAAGAGCGGGCTCGTAAGGAAAAGATCCTCCCCCAAGGTGGCGACCATAGGAACATCATCAACGACAGGAGGAACGAAAGGATCCCCCTGGAGGATGGCACGGCCAGGCAGCTCATGGAGCAGCTGGTCGCTTTGAAAAAGGTCACGGACCATTTGGTCCGCAAGCAGGAAGGTGCGGACACCGACTCCGATGAAGAGGATAAAGAGGCATGCACGAGGCACATCCTGGACGCTGTACTCCCCAAGGGGTTCAAGATGCCAAGCCTCACCGCCTATACTGGAAACACCGACCCCAGGGACAATCTGTCCTGATACAACCGGCTTATGACGGTGGCCCACGTCAGTGACGACGGCAAGTGCCTCTACTTCTCGATCACTCTAGGTGGTCCCGTCGAGGAGTGGTGGAAAAGACTTAAGCCGGGGTCCATCCAGTCCTGGTCTGGATCGCAGTCAGCATTTCGCAAGCAGTTCGTGGCCGCCATGAGGATGGTGATGCAGATCAGCGCCCTCGCAAATATCAAACAGCTCCCCACGGAGATGCTGAGGGCCTACATCCAACGCTTCACTAAAGAAGCCTCCAAAACAAAGGTGGATGACGAACAACGCCTGGTGGCTTTCCAGTCCGGAATCCGAGTCGGGTCCCCTCTCTGGGATGACATGCAGCGTAACAAGGCGGCTACCCTGGAAGAGTTCATCAGGAGGGCCCAAGGATTTATCAATTGGGAAGAGGCCCAGATCCAGGCATTCGGATGGCCTCCGGCACCACAGCCCAGCACCCAAGCATTCCCGGGGTACGGGGTGCAGTTCCCAGTGCAGTCCTATGTCGCGCCCTCGATTGCCCCGGGACCGGCCGTTACTCCTGGAATCACCTACACCCCTACGGTGTACGGTCTTGCCTCTTTGGGATATGCCCCGGCCCAATCCGCCCACTTCTCCGGATATGGGGCCGCGCCGACGGGTCACAGCGTCGCCCCCATCGGGGCCCAGCAGTCACAGGCGGGAGCGACAGAAGCGAGCGTGAACCCCTCTCGGGGGAAGTGATCTGGCAAAGGCCAAAACGCGCTTGAGCCGGCCAAGAAGGGAAAAAGGGGCTACGAGCCCCAATATTCAGAATACACCAATTTGGTGGACATCAGGGAGAACATCTACCTAGCCACAAAAAGGGCGGTTCACTATCGGAAGCCTAGCCCCATGATCAAGGGGGGAAGAAATCTGAGGGATACCAGCAAGAGGTGCGCCTATCATAAGGATGTAGGCCACACTACCGAAGAATGCCGGCAGGTCAAGGACGAGATCGAAAATCTCATCAAGCTGGGGTATCTCCACTAGTGGGTCAGGATGCCCGTGGGAGTCCCGGGCCTGTCAGCAGGCCCCGGACAGCCTGCGGTCCTGGGAGTACCCAGGGCATACCCACCTCAGGGAGGGTATGCACAGGGATCGATGGCACAGACCCCTCATGGGGCCCCCGTCGCACAAGCTCCCGGCCCTGGAATGCCTTACCCATCCGGGGCTGCACCCCCTCGAGTGGACGGGCATGTGGCCACAATCTCGGGCAGACCTAACCTGGGAGGACCGTCCAGGAATGACCAAAAGCGCTACCTAAGCGAACTGGACCATAATCAGGAGGCATGCGCCATTGTCCCGGCCCTGGCTCAGCGCCCGAAGCTGATGAACCTCCCCATCACCTTCACTGTAGTGCCCCAAATTTCCTAATAAGGTTTAGGACCTTGATTAGGAGGCCGGGAGGGCCATAATTGATTTATTATAGTATTTAATGATTATATGCATGTTTACATGAATTATTTTATTATATGATGGTAGATGCATGCATATGGGAGAATTTATTATTGTGAGGGTATTTTGGTAATTTGGCCACTGTGGGCGTAATTGTATATTTTGGGTGCATGATTGTGATTAATTAATATAGCCATATTATAAGTTGGATTGGTTCGAGCTTATCGACATGAGAAGATCATGGGGTGTAAGTGTTCGGTCTAGTCATAACGGGATTAAGTTCGGGGCTCGGGGTGAGTCTCGGGGTGAATTTAATGACCAGGGCATTACCGGGAATTAAAGGGTAATAGGATATGGATTATTGGTGTTTGGGAATATTGAGAATAGTGGGAATTGGGGAGCGTTAATTATAATTAACGAGATAGGTGCGAAAGGACGGTTTTGCCCTTGGTGGCTGCTAAGGTTTTATTTTAGACCTAAGGGTATTTAGGTCTTTTTACCCTAAGAGATATATATCAGCCATTAAGGCTATAGAAGAGTTATGAAAACAGAGTTTTTTTTTCCTTCTCTCCCGATAGATTTTCTTCCTCTTTTCTCTTTGGATTTTCAAGCTCAGTTTGAGGAATTAAGCAAAGGAACCAAGCTTAGCCAAGCTAGGGTTGTGCTCCACCATAGAAGAGGGTGTGTTTCCAAGATTAAGGCGAGTTTCTAGCCACTAGAACTCTTGTTTTTGCTTTATTTTCTAAGTTAAGTTTCAGCTGGTTTTTGGGTTGGAAACTTGGGAATTGGTTGGAGTTTTGGCTAGGGTTCTTGGGGTTGTGGTCCCTAGGACATGTGGAGATGGTATTTGGGTTCATTTGGGAGTTAATTTGATGTTTGGAAGCTTTTTGATTGGGTTAGAAATGGTAGAATCGAAAGAAGGAAAAATCTGGGAATTGGCTGGCTGAAGGTAGCACTACAGCGCCCAGTGTAGGGCGCTACAGCGCTACCTGCAGGGAGGTTGGGCGGTTTGTGGTTCTGCCTTGAGCGCTGGGGCGCTAGAAGGGCAGCGCTACCCTGTTCCTTCAGAACCCTGTTTTGGGTGTTTTTAAGGGCTTTTGGCTTGGGGTTTCAATCCTTAAGGCCCGGGATCGAATCTACTCACTGTGAGGGCGTGTTTCGAGGTCCCGAGAGTGGGGTTTAGGTTAAGACCCTATCTTTGGTAATTTTCATTAATGGGAGATTGTTTTGGTTATGACTAGGTGATCGTTAAAGGGTTAAGGATCGATCGTCCTCAGGGGTCGTTCTTGTTCTACCTCTCACTCGAACCGGAGGTAAGAAAACTGCACCCTGTGTATATGTGACATGCATGGCTATTATGATGCATGTTGGTTGATTACTGAGTATGACATGCGTGGTTATTATTGATGCATGTCGGTTGATTATTATGTATGACATGCGTGGCTATTCTTGATGCATGATGGTTGACTATTAAACGTAACATGCATGGCTGTTATTGGTGCATGTTGGATTGCTGGATATATTGCATATGATGCATGAGAAACATGTTATTAGGACATGCTTTGTATACTGGGTATGATATTGTTCAGAGCTTGAGCCTCTGCGATTGTGCATGATCCTAATTATAATGGCATCTGTTTAGTAAGCATGCTAAATACCTTGTTTATGGATATTGAACATGTGATATATGATTGGTGGCATGTCTTACTTGTGAATGACACTGACTAGTCAGGGACCGACTCTAAAGTCGAGAATCACGCATTGAATGGCTCTATGGCATTAATGCTAGACCGACCCTAGGGTCGAAGAACTTATAAGCGCTTGCCTGGTCTATGACCAGATGACTATAGCCAAGGTATATGACCACAGTGACCGTTTGTCACATGGCTAAGGGACGCTGTCCATAGTTTCGACTCTAGAGTTGTGAGGAAGGTTATGTTGGTGACTAATCACCATGCACCTGTCCTAATCAAACTTGTGAAAGGATCACTTATCAATTAAGCCCTGGTGACCCTATTGTCACATGGCTAGAGGGAGAGATGCTCACTATTGTGACTTTTGGCTATTGTCACCTATTTGTATGGACCGTTGGTCCTGAATGGCTGTTACAATTACTGTTGATATTATATCATGTTATCTGTTGGTATTATACCATGTTATCTGTTGATATTATATCATGTTATCTGGTGATATTACGTCATATTATCTGTTGATATTATATCATGTTGGATTGTGTTTTCTTGCTGGGCTTCGGCTCACGGGTGCTACGTGGTGCAGGTAAAGGCAAGAGGAAGCTGGACCATCCTTGAGTTGGAGAGCTTAGGTGATGACGTGTACATATGCGGCTGCTCGTCCGCCATGGCCGAGGTTTAAAATGGAACTAGGGTTGAACCCTGCTTTGCCGCTTAGAACGGCCTGTTGTAAATATTTTCTGTAATAAACTCTAAAATTATATTTTCGGGATCCCAATGTATATATTAAACGTTCTAGTGAGACGTTATCACCTAACCAAAATGTTTAATCCCTAAACCGCTAATCATACTTAGTTCACGATTTTGGCGATATGACTCGATTAGCGAGTTTAGCACTGTTTACAAGGGCACACCGTAACGGTCCCAGGAGTTGGGGCGTTACATTCACAGAGGACGACGCCCGCAATGTCCATTTCCCGCACCATGACCCGCTGGTCATAGATGCGCAAATCACGAACAAGTTGGTGTCCCGCGTGTTGGTAAATGACGGGAGCTCCATCAACCTCTTGTTCAAGCCCGTCTTCACCGCCATTGGCTTGACTAAAGCGGATCTGGCTTCCTGCCCGACCTAGATTTACGGCTTCAACAGAGATGCACTACTCCCCATGGGGAAGATCCAATTTCCCGTAACGTTGGGAAGTGAGTTGAAGCACTCGTTCAAGTTCTTCACCTTCGTAGTGAAGGACTGCCCCACTGCTTACAACGTCATTTCGGCCAGCCCGCATTAGTCAAATTCGGGGCCATCACCTTTATCCGTCATATTTGCATGAAGTTCCCCTGCGACAACGGAGGGGTGGGGACTGTCCGGGGAGATCAGAAGAGCGCCCAAAAGTGCTACCATGTGTCCACCCGGCCGATATATATGGTCCGGGACGAGCCCAATGGGGACTTCATTGACCCAATCTCTCCCCCACCTACTGAGAGAGTGATCCGAGAAGAAGATGACCTAGACTCGAGGATAGGGGACGACCGCGTCCTGGAGCCAATGGACGAGATTGAGGAGGTGTGCATCAGCGACACCGATCCGGCCAGGATCATCCAAGTCGGGAAGAACCTGCCGGCGAATGTCCGGGCCGCCATCATCGCCCAAGTTAAAGAGAACCAGGACAATCTGGCCTGGTCTCACTCAGATATGACGGGGATCGACCGCAACATCATCTGCTATGCGTTGAGTATCGATCCGACCGCGACCCCGGTCCGCCAGAAACGCAAGCCTTTGGGGACGGAGAGGGTCGAAGCCCTTAAGCTGGAAGTAGAGAAGTTGTCTTCGATCAACTTCATACGCGAGGCTGTATACCCCGTGTGGCTGGCCAATCCCGTTCTGGTGCCAAAACCAAACGGAACATGGAGAACGTGCATCGATTTCACGGATCTCAACAAATCTTGTCTGAAGGATTGTTTCCCGTTGCCCAGGATTGACCAAATGGTGGATGCTACGTCCGGGTATAAGATCTTAAGCTTCATGGACGCTTACTCCAGCTACAACCAGATCTCTATGCATGTGGCAGATCAGGAGCACACCAGTTTCCAAACCGACAAGAGGATATACTACTACATAGTCATGCCCTACGGACTAAAAAACGCTGGGGCAACCAATCAAAGGCTTGTCAATCGAATGTTCCGGGCCCAGCTAGGGCGAAACATGGAAGTCTATATCGATGACATGCTGATCAAGTCCAAGACATCCGAGAAGCATTCGGATGACCTGGCTGAAGCTTTCGCAGTCATTCGGAAGTACGGGATGAAGTTGAATCCCAAGAAGTGCACTTTTGGCGTGGCCTCCGGGAAGTTCCTAGGCTTCATAGTGAGCTTCCGGGGAATAGAGGCCAATCTGGATAAGATCAAGGCACTGATTGATATGCCCTCTCCCCGGAAGCATAAAGACGTCCAAAGCCTGATCGGGCGGATAACCACCTTAAGCCGTTTCGTTTCCAAAGCCACGGGCAAGTGCATCCCGTTCTTTAACGTCCTTCGGGGAAGCCAGCGGTTCGAATGGTCAGCCGAGTGCAAAGAAGCCTTTCAGAAACTGAAAGAACACCTGGCCCAAGCTCCGATCCTGGTGAAACCGGTGGACAGGGATCCTCTCTACCTCTATCTGGCAGTGACCGAGCATGCGATCAGCGCCGCGCTGGTACGGGAGGAGGAAAGGACGCAGCTCCCGGTGTACTACGTGAGTAAGTGATTGTTGGACGCTGAGTCTCGGTATCCATTAATCGAGAAGCTGACCTTTTTCCTGGTGATGGCATCTTGGAAGCTCCAGCCTTAGTTCCAGGCCCACGCCATAAAGGTCCTGACCAACCACCCCCTGCGGCAAATGTTACAGAAGCCCGAGTCATCGGGAAGACTCCTAAAGTGGGCCATGGAACTAAGCCAGTTCGATATATCCTACGTCCCTAGAGTGTCCATCAAGGGGCAAGCCCTGGCCGATTTCATCATTGAGTGTTCCAGGATATCTCAGGAAGACGATCCAGAGGTCCCTGCGGCGCCCGTGTGGAAGGTCTTCGTGGACGGGGCCTCGAATGAGAACGGGGCCGGGGTCGGGATCATCTTGGTATCCCCATAGGGGCACCAACTACAAAATTCCCTTCGTTTCCAGTTCAAGGCATCGAACAATGAAGCTGAGCACGAAGTTGTCTTAGCCGGGCTGCGTTTGGCCTGGGAAGTAGGAGCCGCGAACCTGGAAATCTACAATGATTCCCAGTTGGTTGTCAGGAAAATCTCGAGGGAATATCAAACTAAAGGAGAGAGAATGGCGGCGTATGTGACCCAGACGAGGGAGATGATGCAGGCATTCGCAAAGCACTCCATCTGCCAGATCCCCAGAGAGATAAATGTCTTCGCGGACACACTAGCAAAGTTGGCCACCAACGCCGAAGCAGAACTGGTCGGGCTAGTCCCCGTCAATCATCTCCCCGTCCCAAGCATCAAAGCCCCCGCGGTTCACATCGTCAACCACTCTGCGTCTTGGAAGGGACCGCTTATCCGCTATCTGACAGTCGGGGATGTGCCAACAGACATGGCCGCAGCCAGGAAGCTTCAGTACCAGGTCCACCGATATGTCATGACGGACGGAAAACTCTATTGCCGGGGGTTTTCCATGCCTTACCTCAGGTGTGTGTCCGGGACAGAGCTAAGCGCCATCATGCATGAAGTGCACGAAGGCTTTTGTGGAGATCATACAGCAGGGCCCTGTCTATCAAAAAAGATCCTGCGCCAAGGATACTTCTGGCCGACCATGAAAAAATATTGTATCGATTACGTCCACAAGTGCGAACAGTGCCAGAGATATGCGAAGGTCCCACGGGCCCCCTCGATAGAAATAACTTTGATGACTAGCCCCTGGCCCTTCGCGGTGTGGGGGATCGATCTAGTAGGATCGCTCCCAACCGGGAGAGGAGGAGTGAAGTATGCCATCGTCGCCGTGGACTACTACACCAAGTGGGTTGAGGCGGAGCCCATGAACACAATCACTTCAAAGAAGGCCTTGGATTTCGTCATCAACAACATAATGTGTCGGTACGGCCTCCCCTACAAAATTGTATCTGATAACGGGAAGCAGTTCGATAGCGCCCACTTCACAGATTTTTGTGAGAGGCATGGCATCGTCAAAAGCTTCTCCGTGGTCACCAGGCCCCAAGCGAATGGACAAGCAGAAGCCGTGAACAAAATCTTAAAAGGGACGCTGAAGAAAAAGCTCCAGGCCTGCAAGAGCAAATGGCCCGAAGAGCTGCCTCGCGTGCTGTGGGCTTACCGGACAACCGAGAGGGCATCAACCGGCCACACTCCTTACTCCATGGTCTATGGATGCGAAGCCGTCATCCCCATCAAAACGACCATCCCGTCTCACCGAAGAGACACGTATGATCCCACCCAGAACCACGCCTTACTCCAGGAATCACTAGATCTCATCGAGGAGATCCGGGAGGAGTCGCAGGTGCAGCTGAAGATGTACCAAGGCAAGATCGCACGGCATTTCAACTCGAAAGTCAAAAGTCGAAAGTTCGGAACCGGCGACTTAGTCTTGCGAAGAGTCTTCCCTGCTGCTCAAGATCCGAGAGTGGGGGTTCTGGGCCCGAATTGGGAAGGGTCGTACGAGATCCAACATGAAGTGTGCCCCGGGACATACCGCTTAAAGTGGCTAGATGGCTCGGAAGTCCCGCGAGCCTGGAATGCGGAACATCTCCGTAAATACTATCAGTAGTCAGGAGAACGTGTTCCAATTTTGCATTTTTGTTGTAAATAATGTATGCCTCAGGGCGACCCCCTTGAATAATAAAAATGGCGTGTACAAAACTTCATAAAGAAATGTTATCACACAATGAAAATCTTACTCAAGTGACCCCAGACTAGTCTCCGCTCACTTGCGGGGGGTATCCCGGGTATGAGCAAATACCCGGCGGGGCGCAAGCTCAGGCTAGTCCTGGCCCGGTCCAGCGATGTCCGGGTGACACAAACCCCACGGGACCAAGCTTAAGGCCGGTCCCACCCCAGACGAACGATGTCCGGGGGTATAAAATTAAAAAGGACCGGGCCTAGGCCGGTCCACCCCGAACGAGCGATGTCCGGGGGTATAAATCAATGCGGACTGAGCCTAATGCCGGTCCCACCCCGGACGAGCGAGTTCCGGGGGTATAAATTAAAGAGGACCGGGCCCAAGGCCAGTCCCACCCCGGACGAACGATTTATGGGGGTATAAAGTTAAAAGGACCAAGCTCAAGGCTGGTCCTACCCCGGACGAGCGATGTCCGAGGGTATACATTAAAGAGGACCGAGACCTAGGCTGGTCCCACCCTGGACGAACGATGTCCGGGGGTATAAAGTGGAAAGGACCAAGCCCAAGGCTAGTCCCACCCCGGACGAGCGATGTCCGGGGGTATAAAGTAAAAGGACCGAGCCCAAGGCTAATCCCACTCCGGACGAGCGATGTCTGGGAGAGAAAAGCATCCGGTATGCCCCAGGGCAAAGCCGTGGCCTACAACTGGTAAAGGGAGAACAAGGTTCCAAAATAAAATATTTAAGCCACGTTGGCCCGGGCCGTTGGAGCCGGGAATGGAAAATAGGCGGTTAGGTCTGAAAACTCGACAAGTTAGTCAGTTGGTCTAGTCCAGGCCATTGGAACCGGGACCAAACCCTCTGAATCAGTCAGAAATGGTAATAAAATGAAATTTCTACTCAAGGAATAACAAAAGAAAAATATATATACCAGAGAAAGCAATATAAAGTGTCTTGGACGCGTACACATCCGGAAGAGGTATTACAAAATTACACCAAAAAGATAGAAAAAAGGCAAGGTGAGGGTCCGGGCCTAGGCTTCATCCCCGAGGAGCTCCGCGTCTTCCATCTCCTTGGCCTCGAATTTGGCCCTCTTCGATTCCGGGTCGGGGAAGACCAGGAGGTTCATGCTCTTGTCCTTGTGCCAAGCCATGTAAATGGCCTCCTCGAAAGTGACTTCCAGCATGCCGTCCGCCTCCTCCTTCTCGCGGCGGGCCTCCTCGTGCGCCATCTTCTTCTCGCGCAGAGAGCTATCTAGTTCGTGGACCCAAGTCCTCAAGGTCAGGATCTCCTCCTTGTCCCGGGTAGACTGAGACGAGGCCGCCTCCAAAAGGGTTGCCCTCTCATTGGCCTCGTTTCCCTTCCGGGATAAAGCCTCTTCCAGCCCGGCCTTGACGCGGTCGAACTCATCATGGTCTACCTAAGCTTGGGCCGTCTCCCTGGCAAGGGCCTCCTTGGTGGCATCCCTCTGGTTCACGGCCGCCTCCATCTCCAACTGGACTGTCTCCATCTTCATGGCCAACTCGGCCACCAAACCGGCACTTCGATGAGACCGCAGATCAACCTGGAACAAAGCAAAGTTAGGAGGAATCCTTATAAATAAATAAGAATAGGGAAAGAAAAGATACGAAATGAACTTATCGCGGTGGCCTGATGGCGGAGTACATGGGAGATAAACATCACGTCCGGATTGGCTATTGTGGCATATCGTTTGAGTTGGAGGTTGGACATGGTGTTCCCCACCTGGTCCAACAGGTCCGCCGCCAGGGGGACCGTGTCCTGCCCAAGCTTAGGGCGAAAGCTCGTCTCGGCGGCTGACCGATCCACGATCGGCTGAGGGGCGCTAAACGCCGCCGGACGCTCCGCGAACATGACCTAACGGTAGATCGTCAGGGCCTTGTATGTTTCGTCTCTCCAGCCCCGACCATTCTCCCAGGTCCGGTTAATCAGCCGGGACTGTTCATCCCGCACAACGGCTTCCCCCTCCTCGAGTTGTGTCGGGCGTATGGCGAGAACCGGCGGTGCGGGAATCTCTTTCGCGGCGAGCCGACTCTCGCCGTGCCACTCGTCGGTCGAGCCAGCCCGCCTCGTCCGGGGCCTCTTCTTCCCAGTGTTGGCCTCCTCAGCACCAGCATCCAGGCCCCTTTTCCCAGAACTTTGGCTGGCCGCTGTACCCATCTCCAAGTCAATCACCGGGTGTTGGGCAGAGCCGGAGACGCAGCCGGGTCCACGGCCTGAATGGGGACCACGGCAAAGGCTCCCCCGCCGGGTCGAAGTTCCGCCCTGGACGCCTCCTTGTTGAGGTTTCGGTCCGAGCCCGCCGCCTCGTTTGCCTTTCTGGCAGCTTTCCTGGCCGCCCTGTCCTTGAGGAGCTGCCTCAATTCGCTTGCAGGGGTAGACATGGCAGAGTCTCTTGCAAGAACACCAAAAAGAGTCAGTACGACTAACCAAAAGAATCAACATCAAAACTAATAGTGACCCAAGACGAACCTTCTTCTATGCCCCGGGCGCGATTCAACTCATCTAAAGCGAAGGAGTGGACTCAGTCCCCCATGTCTTCTGGGTTCAAGAAATTCCCATACTGAAGGAACCCAGACAAGAACATAAGAACCTCTGAGCCTACGGGGACGGGAGACGAAGGTCTCATCTCCCCGTCAGCCCAGAACGCGGGGCCTCGAAGTGCTAGCCTATCCCTAGCTAAGTCCCCGACTTGGGGAGCATAAGTTAAGATTAAAGGGGAGTTAGCTCGCCCCGATACGCTAGCCCCGGGGGTCCCCGTATTCGGTTGGGCATCCTCGAAGAGCTCTTCCAGCTCCTCCGAAGTGGCCGCCTCCGTTTGGGCCTGGTCCCTTTTTCGATTGGCCGCGTCGGCTCGCGCCACCTTCTCCACCTCCGCGATGTGGTCCAGGGCCAGCTGTTCCCTGATGGAGACATTCTTCTCGCACTAGATCCCCCCGAAGGTTCGGGATGACAATATTTTGGTGGGCTGCGAGCATCCTGACCAGTCGGATGTTATCCGTGGTGACGTAGCCTCCTACATCCAGGTCATCCGTGCTCAGCCCGGAATAGTCCTCCGTTCCAGGATGAACTGGGCGAGGGGAGTCTGGGTGAAGGGTCCTGCCACCTGGAGGAACATGATGAGGAACGGAGAAAAAGAAAGAAAAATAAAAGAAAAAAGAGGAAAAGGATCGGGAAGCACTTACCCACTCGCTGGAAGTCCAGCAGCAGCGTGGGGTTCTTCTCCACGAGGAACTCGGACGTCATGAACCAGTAGTGACAAACGTCTGGGGGATGCTTCCAAGAGTTGGTGGGAGCGGGGTAGTTACCTCGCATCTTCAGTCTGTAGAAGTCGTCCAAGGTTTTGTCCTTGGCGTTGACCTGCGGCTCCATCTTGTAGAAATACAAGATTTCAGCATGGGTCGGCTCCGCAATCTCCTTCGCGGCACAGAATACTCGCCATCCCGCGAGCAGCCGGTATGCTTGTGGCAGAAGCTTGAACGGTGCGATCCCCACGTACGTCAGGAACTGCATGAATTAATCGTGAAGCGGGAGTGTGGCTCCCGCACTGATATGGCCGGCGCTCCATGCTTCAAACCCTTCTACGGACGTGTGCGCCCGTTCCTCGATCTTGGCCAAGTGGTTGTGGAAGAGTCCGGGGGTGGACTTTATGCCCAGGCGCTTCTCCAGGATGTACATCATCTGGTAGTTCCGGAATAGGTTGGTGAGTACATCCATCTCCCATCGGTTTCCCTTGGGGGTCTGGGACCCGGAGAGGACAACGGGGGCCCTGTTGACTTCTTCCTCTGAGTGAAGGGTGACGCCCGTTGCCATAGTTGATGACCTGGGAACAAAGAAAAGAAACCAAGCAGTCAGTACCTAAACCCAAGAAGGTCAGTTAAGGTACGGGGGGTCTCCTAAGGACTGCTTGGAGTCCCCTCCGGATCGGGTCCGGGATCACCAGGGAACCGCGAGACCCACATCAGGAACGGAAAAAGGGCTACTAAGTAAGGCTCCACCATCTGCTCGGGAAGCATCCGGACCCGGAGCAACTCGAACCAGGCTGTAACGCCCTACTTCCTTAGAGCCGTTACTAAGTGAGTTTTAAACGTGCATTTAACTCGCTAATCGAGATTTTTAGGTCAAAAGTGTAATTAAATCATAAATAGTGAAATAAACTTTGAAAATAATTCCATTTATTACAAACCCTTGAGTGTTTGACACTTGGGATCCCAAGATACTGTTTAGAAATATTTACAACATATAATTTACAAATCTAAGTCGACTAGACGACAAAATCTAGGTTTTAATGCAATCATCTCCCAAAACCACTGGCCGTGGCAGCCAGGCAGGCCAAACATGTACGCGCCGCTTCATGCTCTCCGTACTCATGGTTGGTTGACTTTCCCCTCGCCCTTACCTGCACCACAGAGCATGCGTGAGCCGAAGCCCAGCAAGAAAACCCTCACAAGCAGATAACATATGCACAACAGACACTTAGCATATAATCAGGCCACCAGTAGGCTAAACACATACGGCCATGCCGTCCCAGGCGCTTTACCAGGCCCTGGGTTCGCGGTCCACACCGTGAGGATATCCCAGGTATCCTTTAGGGTCTCACCCCGGCAACTTGCACTCCACGTGCTCAATGCTGCTCCCGGCCCCTTGCCGTACTCAGCCTTGCACTCAACGTGCCAAATGTCGTTCTCAGCCCTTTGCCGTTCCCGGCCCCTGCCGACCTCGGCCTGCGCCGATCCCGGCTCTCGCCGAACATTCTCATAATCGTATTCATAGCATAACAAACATATAATGAATGCTAACAAATTCAATCAAAGTGATACGCCCTGCAATTCAAACATATTGGGCTCAGCCCTGCATACAAGCTCTGTGGGAACAGTGGTTTTCTTACCTGTATCCCGAGCTTCCCGATGCACCAAGGCCGCCAACACGGTCCTCTAACTCGAGCCTCTCCAAGGACCTAGTCACAACACATATAAACACCCTTTAATGCTAACCAATCCAAAACCACTTCCCGGGACCAATCCCACACTCTCGGAATCCCCAAATTCCTAAAACAATACAACAGAAACATCCCCCGAACCCCCGGAGCAAAAGCTCAAAATTGCAAAATTCCATGTTCAGAAAATGGCCTAGCGCCACGGCACTGCCCTAGAGGGTCGCAGCGCCCAGAAAGTCAGAGAGCATTTCTCCTTCCCAGAAACAGCCTCGCGCCACGGTGCCCAAGAACAGGGCCGCGGCGCTCCTTCGCAAACCCAGAATTCTGGGTATTCTCTTGCATTTTCCCCGAGCCAAGACACTCCCAAATCAACCCCAAAGCATACCTAAGTCCCAAATTCAATTCAAAACCCCACATAGACCCTCTAACAACTCAGAAACACCAACAACAAGCCTAAACACACAATCAAATCCTCAATTCACAAATTGGCTTAAAACTTCATGAAACTTAGACTAACAAACCAGAAACTTGAATCACAGCAGCTAATACATAACAGAGATGCATAAAACCCTTACCTCAAATAGAAATTCTCCCCTGAGCCTTCTTCAAGTCCAACTCCAAGCAAATCCCTCTTATTCCCAAACTGAACCTAGGCAAGTTTCATCCCTAAGAATCCACCAAACAGCCACACAATTCAATTCTCAAACCATGATATTCATAGCTGAATTCCACAACATAATCACATAAAAATTCCCTTACCTCAATCCACTGAGTAATCCTCCAAGTTCCCTTAGCTTAAGTTCTCTTCTTGATCCCAAGAGGTTTGCCCTTAGTTTTCCCCTTTCTCCTCTAGGTTTCCTTTCATTTTCAGCAAGAACAAGATAATGCCTAAGTGTAAAACGTGGATGACTCTTTTCCCTCAGCTGAAGGTTCTTTACCTTGCCAAATTACTATCCTATCCTCCCAAAGTTATCTCCTCCTAACTAAACCTCAAGGGCACTCTTGTCCTTTTACTTATTTTGCAATTCTAAGATTTCTTCCACCTAAACTCGTTACTCCCAGCAGTTACTAATGGTTACCCAGGTTACTCAATCACCAATAACCATTAACCACAAACTCACAACCCAACTCATGAAATTCCCCAAAGTACCCCTAGTCTCCCCCCAAGTCGGGTATAGAATCCCGTTGTGACTTTTGAATTATCTAGCTCTCTAGGACCGTCTCGGCACGTGCATCACATTAATATCAACACACCCATGTGGTACAAACCACATAATACAATTATCATATTCATGCCCTCAATGGGCTAAAATTACCAATTTACCCCTATCATGCAAACGGGGCCCACATGCATATTTATACCACCTAAACATGCATTCTAATCACATATTCATTTAAATTCATTTATTATCATATAAATTCACGTATTGCCCTCCAGGCACGCTAATCAAGGTCCTAAACCTTATTAGAAACTTAGGGTGTTACACAGGCGACCTTCCTAACAGTTCCTAAGTGTAATCAAATTCTAGCAGCCTAAGCATACGAATTAAAAGAACAGCCTAAGTTCGTATATTCATTAAGAAGGTCAGGAGGACTTACTATGAGTTGTTGGCCGTAGAAGATGGTGGTTATCCGATGGTAAGAGCGGCAGAACTTCGTTCTTGAACTGGTGAAGCCGATTCAGCAACTCGTCGATAGGGCAGACCCAGGACGTGCTCTCAGGCGGATGGGCAGACGTTGGGACTGTCGGAAACAGTCGACGGCGTAGTGTAAGCAAGCGATGAAGGATGTCGTCGGCGATATCGGACATGCAAAGCTTCAGTTCTTGAAATGGCTCGAGAGTGTAAAAATGTCAAATGAATGTCTGAGGAGTATTTATAAAGGCCCGAATCCTGGCCTCTGATCCAACGGATAGAAATCTCCCCATCGAACGGTCCAAGATCGTGCAGGGGCATTTATGAGCACTCTAAAGCTGGATCCTCGCCATCTCAGATCTAATGGCCCAGGAGAGGCGAATGTCGAAGGTCGCCCAATCTGACGGTCCACATCAGCATAGGAGCATTAATGAAGGACCCCCGTGCAGATGGGACGCTTCGGAATCTGTGCTGACGCACTAGCCCAGGCCTAGCGACCCTTGAGGTGGTTAGGTGACCTTTCGAGGTCAAGATCCATCCATGCAGCAATCGCCTGACGACACATGTACCCCTGCCACGAAGCGGGACTTAGGTAAACCTACCCGGACATTAGTAAATGGTTCGGGGCCAGGATACGGCCAGCATCACCGCCCTTTGTTACGGACCCACAATTTCAAGCAGGAATTGGGAAGGCAACCGTGGATTGTCCGGGAACAAGGCAAGTGTAACGCCCTGGATAGCCAGGACCGCTACACTGTGTGTTTATAAAGTGCCAGACTCGCTAATCAAGTCATTAAAGTAAAAACGTGTTATTGAAATAGTAGAGGAACTAGGGTTAAAAGCATTTTGGTCTCAAAAGATACATTTTCACTGCTCAACATTGTTTATGTACATGGGATCCCAAAAATGACAGTTTAAAAGCCATACTACAAAAATTACAAAGTTTATATACATTAACAGCCATACTAAGGCAAAATGAGCAGTTAGGTGATCTCCGTCCTGACACACTCCTCGATCGTGGTGATCGAACGGCTGGCTATGTACATTTCACCTCGGAGCTCTCCACCTCAGGCCTGGTCCAACTTGCCCTTGCCTTTACCTGCACCACGTAGCACCCGTGAGCCAAGGCCCAGCAAGAACACACATCAATAATAGAGCATGCACATTTAGCTGTCAAGTCAATCTTACATATAGCATCTCATAAACTCAAGCATATCAATAGTCAAGTATCTCATATACAAAGTATATCAATAGTCAAGTATCTCATATACAAAGCATATCAGCTCATAACACAATATACAGACGATAACCAGGGCTAGCGCTCACAAGCTGCTCCCTCTGTTATCCTTTCGTTTCTGGCTCCCAGTGGCCAATTCGCGTCCCATGCGCTAAATTCATGAACGGTACTCTTAGACCGCTTACACGTGTCCCTTGGCATAATACCAACGATGACACAAAACAATTCTCGGGAGCACTTAGTCCCATCACAATCATACATTCGGGTGCAGTGTTCTTACCTTACAATTCGCTGGTTTCCGATATCACGTAGCCACAAGCACGGTCCTCTATCCCGAGCTTCTCCAAAGTCCTAATCAAACACAAATATAATATTCCTTGTCATTAACCAATCCAAGACTACCTTCCCGGTACCTAATCCACACTCTCGGAACCCCCAAAACCCTAGAACAACATCCCGGAGACATCCCCCGAACCCCCGGAGCAAAGGTCAAAAATTGCAAAATATCACTCCCTGAAATTTTCCTTGTGCCGCGGCACCACATTCCTTGTGCCGCGGCACCCACCTCCAGAGACCCCTAGGCCGCGGCAAGCAAAAGCCGTGCCGCGGCACACCATCGCAGACCCAGATTTCTGGGTTTTCCTTCGCATTTTCCCGAGCTCCAACCTCACCAATTCACCCCAAACTCTATCCTAAGTCCCAAAACCAACTCTAAACCCCTAACAAACTTCACAACAACCCAAAGACATCATGCCTAAGCTCACTCACACCTTCAATCCTAAAATTCACTCTTGAATTCCCACTTGACAACTCAAACCAGAAAAGTTATGCACAGCTTGAATTCAAGCACAACCCACACTTCAAACTCCTTAAACCTTAACAAAACAAATCTAATAAACATACAGAGACCTTACCTTAAGTGATAGGTTCAACCTCCAGCTCTTGACCTTCTTCCCCCTTGGTTTCCAA
Source organism: Humulus lupulus (assembly GCF_963169125.1). NCBI lineage: Eukaryota > Viridiplantae > Streptophyta > Magnoliopsida > Rosales > Cannabaceae > Humulus > Humulus lupulus. The sequence goes on along the minus strand of NC_084799.1, from coordinate 19,749,379 downwards.
ATTCTGAAATTACATAAAACCAGCCACCAACTTATCTCAATTCACCTTCCTTAACTAAAATTCAGACTTAAAACTTGGATATAGCATAATCAAAATCTTACCTCTGAGTTTTCTTGGCCTAAACTTGGTTGATAACTTCAGACATCCCTTGATTCTCCTTCCAAGAGTCTAGATTTCTGCTTCTCCTTTCTATCTCCTTTTTGTTCTAATTCTAGGTTTCCACCATTCAGCATAAACCCCTCTCCAAAATATTATACGTATATGTTATTCCCTCAGCTCAAACTCATCTATTTACTACCAAATTACCATTTTAACCCTCCATTAATATCACTTACTAACTAGACCTCAAGGGCTTATTTGTCCTTTCCCTAACTTTGCAATTCTACCACTTTCCCAAAGAAACCTGTTACTTTCTATAGTTACTAATGGTTACACAGGTTACCAAGTCACCAGTTACCTTTATCTGGTTTCCTAGGACCGCCTTGGCACGTGCATCACGTTTGTATCACAGCACCCACACAGTACAATTCACATATCATAATTATCACATAATATAATTCACATAGTCATATAAAATGCTTAAAATCATAATCATACATCTTAATCATAATAACCACACATAATTCCCATCTTGCCCTCCCGGCACACTAATCAAGGCCCTTAAGCCTTATTAGTGAATTTGGGTCGTTACAGCAAGCCTCCACCTAGCGGTCCCAGGCGAAGGCTTGGGGGGTAAATGTTATCCCCATTTCCTATCGTGGACCCGGGACGATGGTCCAGGCCCATGGTCGGGGCGTTCGGATATGGGCCCAGCCCAAGCCCGCTTAGTATAGGAGTAACCAAGGGCTACGGCCCAAGTGTGACTCTGGACCCAGATGGTGTTCGGGATGGTGATCCAGGACAGTCATCCAGGAGACATATGGACAGTTGGGATTGCAGTTGAAGTATACGTAAAAGCGATCCTGGAGCTTGGTAAACGGTCCGAGCCTATGGTAAACGAAGAGGGACAGAGGTAAAGGAACCCGGATCATGTCCTCCCGGTTTAGCAAGGAAAAGCATCCGTGACCCTAAAGCCGTCCCACGACGCGTGGGGGTTGTCCCCACTTTGGAGGACCATCCAGACTTTGGAGGACATGCTGAGAGCGTGTGTGCTGGATTTCGGTGGATCTTGGAGTAAGTATCTGCCTTTGATAGAATTCTCCTACAATAACAGTTACCAATCTACCATTGGAGTAGCACCTTATGAGATGTTGTATGGTAGGAAGTGCAGATCTCCCATCCATTGGGATGAGACAGGAGAAAGGATATACTTAGGTCCTGATGCAGTTCAGAGGACCAGTGAGGCTATAGAGAAGATTAGAACTCGAATGCTTGCTTCTCAGAGTAGACAGAAGAGCTATGCAGATCCCAAACGCAGGAACATGGAGTTCCAGGTAAGAGACTATGTTTTCCTTAGAGTCTCACCATGGAAAGGAGTGAGAAGGTTTGGGAAGAAAGGCAAGTTGAGTCCTAGGTTTGTAGGTCCATTTGAGATCCTGGAGAGGATTGGTTAGGTGGCTTACAGATTGGCCTTGCCTCCGGCGTTGTCTGCCGTGCATAATGTATTCCATGTATCAGCTCTTCAGAGGTATGTATCTGATGTGAGCCATATTCTGAGTTATGAAGATCTGGAGCTTGAGCCAGATCTCTCCTTTGAGGAGCAGCCAGTTCAGATACTTGATAAGAAAGACAAGGTCCTCAGGAATAAGACAATACCTTTGGTTAAGGTATTGTGGAGGAACAGCAAGGTCGAGGAGGCGACCTGGGAGCTGGAGTCAGATATGCAGAGTCAGTATCCTGAGCTGTTCAGGTAATTTCGAGGATGAAATTTCAGTAAGGAGGGGATAGCTGTAATGCCCCGAATTCTCCGATGTGTTTAACGGCGTGAATAGTAGGCTGGGAGGGCCATACTTGCTTCATTATGTTATTAATTGATAAAATGCATGTATACGTTGATTATATTATAATATGATGTGAAATGCATGCATGTGAGTCCATATTTCTAATTACAGGGGTGTGACGGTAATTTGGCTCGTTGAGGGTAAATTGTTTATTTGTATGCATGTTGGTGATATATTTTGAGACCACATTATGATGTGGATTTGTTCGAGCCATTCGGCATGAGACGATCATGGTATGTTAATTATCGGTTTGGTCATAACAGGCTTAAGCTCGGGGCTCAGAGTGAGTCTCGAGGTGTTTTAATGATTAGAGTGCTACCGGGGATTATAGGGTAACGAGATTGGAATTATTTTTGTTTGAGGATATTGAGATTAGCGGGAATTGGGAAGCGTTAATTATGATTAACGGGATAAGTGGAAAGTACCAATTCTACCCTTGAAATGACTTTAGAGGCTTTAAATGACTTAGGGGTATTTTAGTCATTTGGTTGGATATATATGACATAGGAGGGTTGTAGAAAGAACAGAGCAAAACAGGGACATTCTTCTTCCTTCCTGTACATCACCCTTCTCCATTTCCTTCATTGGGGTTTTGAGTTCTAAGTGGGGTTTCAAGCTAGGGAATTCAAGGGCTGAGGTTGTGGACTTGGTTCAACCATTGAGGAAGGTTCAAATCTGATTTTGAGGTGAGTTTTAGTCTTGAGTTTCTGGTTATACCCTGTTTTCGTTTTGAGTTTTCAGCTTTTGATTTCTTGATGAAAGTGTGGATTTGAAGGGGTTATGATTGAAGATAATTTTGGGTTTTGATGAGGGTGAGTTATGGGTGGTGTTTAGAGATTAAAATGGGTGTTTGGAGGAGGTTTTGAGTTGTTTTGAAGGGCTGGTTTGAGAGGAAAATTACAGGGGAGAATTTCTGGTGCGTGCAGCCCTTATGGCTGGTCTGGGCTGGGCGCCGCGCCGCGGCTGTGGTGCGTCGCGGCCCTTGGCGTCTGGCAAGGAAGGCCCTCTCTGTCTGGAGGGGGCGCGGCGGCGCAGCAGGGGAGGGCCGCGGCCCTTAAGGTCATTTTGGTCAGATTAGTGTTTTTAGCTTGGGGATTCAAGCCTAAGGCATTGGGCTTGAACCTACTACCCGGTTGAGTAGTGTTTGATGTCTCGGAGGTTAGGTTTTGGTTTGGGAACCTTTTATTATTCATTTTATTGATGGAATCCCATATTTGGTTATGACCAGGTAACCGCTAAAAGACCAAAAGGTTGATCGTTCTCAGGGGTCGTTCTTTTATTCATTCTAGCTCGAACCAGAGGTAAGAAAACTGCACCCCAAGTGTGACATGCATGGATATTCATGAAGCATGTTGGTTGTGTAAATATGGACATGGATTGAATATAGAATGCTTAGCATATGTTGCTCACTTGTGCATGGTAGTGACTCGTTAGTCAGATTTGGAAAAGGTGCTAGTATCAACTGTGAAGCTGTGACTTATTTGTCAAGTTCGGCAGTGGTACTGGGCATTGGTCACACTGCGCTGACTTATTAGTCAGGACGGCCTTAGCGTGTATCACGCAAGCCATCAAAGATTATATCTAATCGACTATCAGCATTGAATGACTCAAAGAGCATTAATGCCAGACCGACCCCGAGGGTCGATGAATGAAATAAGCGCTTGGAGGCTAGTGGCTTACCTAGCAGCCACTCTCCCACTTGAAACAATGACATGTTAGTCAGTCACTCAGTATGGTTTACCAGAACCTGTTGAAGGCTAGTGGCTTACCTAGCAGCCACTCTTCCATTTGAATTAGTGACTTGCTTGTAAGTCACTCAGTATGGTTTATCAGGGCCTCATGTGATGTTCACTCATTTGCTTGAAAGCTTTATGCTCAGTGTGATTATAATGATGATCATTTGATAATGCCTATGTACAGTGTTATGTTTTCTTGCTGGGCTTTGGCTCATGGGTGCTATGTGGTGCAGGTAAAGAAAAAGAAAACCTCACCTAGCCTTGAGTGGAGAGCTTAGGTGGTGATGTGTACATATGCGGCCGCTTGACCACCACGGCCAAGGAGTTCTCAGAGGAACTAGGGGGTTTACCCTACTTTTGCCGCTTAGGTCGGCGGGATTGTAAATTTAAAACAGTAATGACCATTTTGTACTGAGAACAACTTGTAAACATTTTGATTAGCTCTGCAGAGCAGTTTGTAATGCAAATATCCATTTCCTTTTTATTAGTTTTATACCTTAACCCGTTAGTTACACTTAAAGCACATTTTTTACCAAAGGACTCCGGTAGCGAGTCAAATTTCCGGTCCACCGTTCACCGTAACTGTTCTGGGGTAACCAGGGCGTTACAATTTCTGAGATTGAGGTGAGTTTCTAGCCACTAGAACTCTTGCTTTTGCTCTGTTTTCTAAGTTAAGTTTTAGCTGGTTTTTGGGTTGGAAACTTGGGAATTGGTTGGAGTTTTGGCTAGGGTTCTTGGGGTTGTGGTCCTTAGGACATGTGAGGATGGTTTTTGGGTTCATTTGGCACCAAAAATGGGATTTGGAAGCATTGGAATCGAGTTAGAATTGAAGGAGTCGAAGAAGGAAGTTTCTGGGGTGGCTCTGTCTGGGGGTAGCGCTGCAGCGCCCATCAGAGGGCGCTATAGCGCTACACAGGGCTTCAGTAGGGCGGTTGTGGTTCTATCTTGAGCGCTGGGGCGCTAGAAGGGCAGCGTTGTAGCGCTACCCTGTTCCTTCAGAACCCTGTTTTGAGTGTTTTTAAGGGTTTTTGAATCAACAGGTTTATGTTCAGGGCAGATTATGAGGCCTGGTGATAGTTATGCAGGGGCTGGGAGTTACAGCCAGGGTATCAGTTCTTCGTCTGCATCTTTGAATATTCAGCAGATGCTTACAGATTTGCAATTAAGATTGCAGAGGCAGGAGGAAGAGATCAGGTATCTGAAGCAACAGCGGAGTCTGTTGGGGAGTACCTCTTCCTTTCCTATGCCAGGGGTGGCATCAGTTACAGCTCAGCCTAGGGTTGAGAACAGAGGGGAATTTCTCTGTGGAAGATTCCTGAAGTTTTATCCTCCAGTCTTTGAGGGAGGCCTAGATCCATTCAGAGCTGAGCAATGGATGGGCATGATCATATGGGACTGGTGGGTCACGATAGAGTGATATGTGCTACATGTGTACTACGGGATGATGCCCAGACGTGGTTGGAGGTAGTATCCCAGACACGAGACATAGCTGTGATGGACTGGAAAGAATTCAGGCAACTGTTTAATGAGAAGTATTACTGTGATGTAGTTAATACTGCCAAGATGAATGAGTTTCTGAATCTTGTTCAGGGCAATGCATCAATGACTGAGTATGTTACTGAATTTGATGAGTTGGCCAAGTTTGCCTTAGACATGGTACCCACAGATGTAGCTCGAAAGGAAAGATTTATTCAGGGGTTGAATCCTGGAATAGCTCAAGGCATTAGAGTTGCCCCAGTGCATGAATTCTCTACCTATGCTCAGGTGGTAGGGAAGGCTCTTGCTGTTGAGAATATAGTAGTTGGGCAGCAGAGTGCTGGAGAGCATGGAGCTCAGATAGTGGTATCTCCACTTATTGGAATAAGTAAGAATGAAAGCTGGAAGACTCGTCCAATATGCACGCGGTGCAAGAGACGTCACTTGGGAAAATGCCGAGCAAAGGCATGTTTCGCATGTGGTATGGTTGGGCATATTGTGAAGGGGTGCCCTGTGTTAAGGGATAAGCAAAGGGGGATATACAGCTCGATTTCAACTCGAATTTTTATTCCAGGGCAATCAGAGTCTGAGACCGAGACCAGTTCCTCGGGGATGACAGGTTAGTTTTCTAGTTTTGAGTTTTGAATTATGTTGTTTGGCTTTGGCGCCATGCTATTATTTTGTTGGTATGTATATAGAGAAGGGTATATTGGTGGTATATGAAGATCACATGGTTATGTTGTGATGGGAAATGTAAGATGGTATTGGCAACTTGAGAGATACGTTGAGTTATGGCAAGGACTCATCGGAGATTCTGATAAAGCTGGTTGTGACAGGCTTCGGTTTGATCCAGGGTTGGATTGGTTAGGTAATTAAAGAGCAGTCTTGAATGGCGAGGAAAGTGTAGTAATTCTTGAGCTTGTGAGCGAAGAGTCTTGTGACAATTGGTACTGTGCATGGATTTGATATGTTTATGATACCGGATGTGAGAGCTGGAGTTTGTGCAGGGAGGTGCATGGAACTCTTAGCCAGTGTGGTGGATACCACTTAGATTGTGTTAGTGAGATCAGGACAGACTGGATTAGTCTGTGGGTTCTGCATAAGGGTTACCAGATGGTTTTCCAAGACTTCTTATTATAACAGGAAACTAGAATAGTGATTGGTTTAGTGCCAGAGATGGAATCAGATGTAAGTATTATTTTGAGTGGCTCAGTGAATTTATAAGAATTAGAGGGTTAGTTCCTGAGTAAGATGGAATCCTCTAAGGTGGATCTTGGATCTGGTTAAGACCAGTTAGAGATCAGAGAGAAGAAAATTATGTAAAAGGTTGAACTGGTATCGGATTTGAGCATTGCAAGTGTTGAATATGTCTTGGGAATTGGTTTGATGTTAAGTTTTTGTGAATCAAATGAATAGTGCATTCAAGGGTAAACTTTAATGGGATTTATGATCGTCTTGGATGATGGTATAGTGGTGTTTTCTCTGCAGAGAATTGCCAAGAGTGAAGAGTGCCTTGGGGACATGAGTGTCCATGGATAGTAAAGATATTTCAGGTGCCTTGGGGAGAAAGTGTTGGGTCTTTATAGACCAGGATCAGTTGGTGGATTGTTATGACATCCTAGTGATAGAGAAAAAGTGATTGCCTATGCAACATGTTGATTAAAGAATCTGACCAGAATTGGAGTAGAGTTTCTGGTGGGCCAGGTGGCCAGTTTATTGTTTGAGATTATTATCTCAAGAGAGATAAAAAGGAAAGATGGTTAAGCGAGCCACAGATGGGCAAGATTGAATGGAAAGCTTTAGCTGGATTAGCTAAAGGTTGTATAGTGACATACATGAATTTATGGAGGTATAGAGATCGGACTTGGGATCCGATGGACATTGAGATCAACTGAGAGATTCTGGATGGATCTCATGTTATTCTTTTATTAGTTTCATTCAGGCATCGTGAAAGGGTTACATGATATGGAAATTTTATAGTGATGGCCTGAGATGAAGAGGGAAGTAATGAGATGTGTGAAAAGTTCTTAACCTGTTAGCAGGTCGAGGCAGAATATCAGGAAACAGCAAGGCCATTACAGCCTTTGGGTATTTCATAGTGGGAATAAGAGAGCATCGCGGTGAGTTTTGCGGTGGGATTCCCAGGTCGATGGATCGGTATGAGTTAGCATTAAGTCATTGTGGACTGGTAGTCCAAGTGAGTTTATTTTATCAGTAAGGGTAGGTGAATAGTACATCTGATCAATATTTGAGTCTCCTTGTGAGAAGGATAGAGAGCCTTCGTGAACTGAAGATCTATCTTATCAGATGAAGACTTTATTGTGACTTCCAGGTTTTGGAAGGGTTAGAAAGGCGATGAGTATATAAGTGGAACTCAGTACAATTTATTACTCTCAGGCTGATGGTAAATCAAAGAGAGAGGGTTATCTAATTATTATTGGAGGAACATCTTATAAGATGAGTGAGGTAATATATATATGTCTGGATCCTGAGGTGGTTCAGGGGATTTATGAAATTGCTGGAGCTTGAATTTTGGTTGCTCATCTCTCAGAATAAATGGGAAAGTATTATTGAACTGGAAAGTAGGAATGTGGAATTCCAGGTAGGAGAATTTACCTCCTCTAAAATATCACCGTGGAGAAGGGTGAGGAATTAAGATAAGTCAAGCCCTAGTTTGTTTCAGCAGTTGGATCCTGATTGGGTCTGAGTAGGGTGACTCTGAATCAGTTTACTTTTGGCACTGGCAGTTGTACACAGTGAGTTATGTGCTTCCATGCAGTGGGCATGGGCCGAAGGAATTTATAAACTGAATTATGAGAATCTGAAGGTTAGGTTAAGTATTCCGGTAAGGAATAGCCAGTTCAGATTGTGACATAAGTAATGAGGTTCTATTAGACAGAAGGAACCTTGGGTTATAGTAAGGCTATAGAAATGATAAGGTCGAGAAAGCGACCCAGAGAATTGGAAATTTGTGTCAATCGTGTGGAGTTCTTGTTCCGAGTTGTTGAGTAAATTTCGAGGACGAAATTTCTGTAAGGAGGGGATAGTTGTAATGCCCCAAATTTCCTAATGAGGTTTAGGACCTTGATTAGGAGGCCAGGAGGGCCATAATTGATTTATTATGGTATTTAATGAGTATATGTGCATGTTTACGTGAATTATATTATTATATGATGGTGAATGCATGCATATGGGAGTATTTATTATTATAAGGGTATTTTGGTAATTTGGCCACTGTGGGCGTAATTGTATATTTTGGGTGCATGGTTATGATTAATTAATATAGCCACATTATAAGGTGGATTGCTTCGAGCTAATCGACATGAGACGATCATGATATGTAAGTGTTCGGTCTAGTCATAACGGGTTTAAGTTCGGGGCTCGGAGTGAGTCTCGGGGTCATTTTGATGACTAGAACATTACCGGGAATAAAAGGGTAATGGGATATGATTTATTGGTATTTGAGAATATTGAGAATAATGGGAATTGGAGGGTGTTAATTATAATTAACGAGATAGGCGGGAAAGGACGATTTTACCCTTGGGAGTCTTTAGAAGCTTTTATTTGACCTAGGGGCAAAATGGTCTTTTCACCCCTAAGATATATATATCAATTCAAGGTTGTAGAAACCTTTAGACCAAAACAGAGCATCCTCTTCTTCAGTTTTTCTCTCCCTCCCGTACATGTTCTTCTCTCCATCTTCCTTTCAGTTTTTGACAGCCAACTTGAGGTAACATGCTAGGAGATCAAAGGTGGGGGCTTAGGACTTTGGTTCAATCATTGAAGGGGGTCTAAATCCAACTTGAGGGAAATCACAGACGAGAAGACCAGAAGAGTTCCTGGTCTGCTGATGGCGCCTCAGCGCCATTCCTGGCGCCTCAGCGCCATTCCTGGCGCCTCAGCGCCATTCCTGGCGCCTCAGCGCCATTCCTGGCGCCCCAGCGCTAGGCAGGGCTGATTCTAGGGCTCTCTGATTTTGGGGCAGCGCCCCAGCGCTAGTGTATTTTCCAGGAAGCATATTTTAGGGCTCGAGAGGACTTTTAAGGCTCGGGGGTGACCGCTAAGGGACCAAAGGATTGATCGTTCTCAAGGGTCGTTCTTTTAATCGTTCTAGCTCGACTTTGAGGTAAGAAAACTGCACCCTGTGTATATGTGACATGCATGGCTATTATTGATGCATGTTGGTTGATTATTGAGTATGACATGCATGGCTATTATGATGCATGTTGGTTGATTATTGAGTATGACATGCATGGCTGTTCTTGATGCATGTTGGTTGACTATTAAACGTGACATGCATGGCTGTTATTGGTGCATGTTAGATTGCTGGATATACTGCATATGATGCATGAGAAACATGTGATTAGGACATGCTTTGTATACTGAGTATGATATCGTTCAGAGCTTGAGCCTCTGTGTTTATGCATCGTCCTAATTGTACTAGTACCTGTTTATTAAGCATGCTGGATACCCTGTTTATGGATATGGAACATGTGATGTATGATTGGTGGCATGACTTACTTGTGTTTGACACTGACTAGTCAGAGACCGACCCTAAGGTCGATGAACAAGCATTGAATGGCTCTATGGCATTAATGCTAGACCGACCCTAAAGTCGAGAATCATGCATTGAATGGCTCTATGGCATTAATGCTAGACCGACCCTAAGGTCGATGATCACGCATTGAATAGCTCCATGGCATTAGTGCGGGATCGACCCTAAGGTCGAAGAACTTATAAGCGCTTGCCTGGTCTATGACCAGATGTTTATAGCCAAGGTATATGACCCCGGTGACTCTTTGTCACATGGCTAGGGGACGTTGTCCATAGCACGACTCTAGAGTCGGGAGGAAGGTTATGTTAGTGACCATTCACCATGCACCTGTCCTGATCAAACTTATGAAAGAATCACTTATCAGTTAAGCCCTGGTGACCCTATCGTCACATGGCTAGAGGGAGCTATGCTCATTATTGTGACTTTTGGCTATTGTCACCTATTTGCTTGGACTGATAGTCCTGAATGGTTATTATGATCATTGTTGATATTATATCATGCTTTATTGAGTTTTCTTGCTGGGCTTTGGCTCACGGGTGCTATGTGGTGCAGGTAAAGGCAAGAGGAAGCTGGACCATCCTTGAGTTGAAGAGCTTAGGTGGTGATGTGTACATATGCAGCTGCTCGTCCTCCACGGCCGAGGTTTAAAGTGGAACTAGGGTTGAACCCTGTTTTGCCGCTTAGAACGGCCTGTTGTAAATATTTTCTGTAATAGACTCTGAAATTATATTTTCGGGATCCCAATGTATATATTAAACGTTCTAGTGAAACGTTACATCTTAACCAAAGTTTTTAATCCCTAAACCGCTAATCTTACTTAGTTCACGATTTTGGCCAAATGACTCGGTTAGCGAGTTTAGAACCGTTTACAAGGCACACCGTAACGGTCTCTGGAGTTTGGGGCGTTACAGCCAGGGCGTATGGCCCCGGTGACTGTTTGTCACATGGCTAGGGAACGCTGTTCCACAGTTACAACTTTAGAGTCGGGAGGAAGGTTATGTTGGTGACTAATCACCATGCACCTATCCTGTTGAAGCTAGTGAGATGCTCACTTATTTGTTAAGCTCCGGTGATCCTATCCTCACATGGATAAAGGGTGCTGTACCCATATTAGTGACTTTTGGATATCTGTTAAGCCCTGGTGTTTCTATCATCACATGGCTTAAGGGTGTTGTTCCCATATTTGTGACTTTTGTGATAGTCACCTATTTGTTTGGACTGTTGGTCCTGAATAAGTAATACAATCACTTTTGATATTATATCATGTTATATTGTGTTTTCTTGATGGGCTTCGGCTCACGGGTTCTATGTGGTGCAGGTAAAGGCAAAAGGAAGTTGGACCATCCTTGAGTTGGAGAGCTTTGGTGATTACGTGTACATATGCAGCTTCTCGTCCACCACAGTCGAGGTTTAAAGAGGAACTAGGGTTAAACCCTGTTTTGCCGCGTAGAACGGCTTGTTGTAAATATTTTCTTATAGTAGACTCTGAAATTATAATTTTGGGATCCCAATATATATATACTAGACGTTCTAATGAAACGTTATATCTTATCCAAAACTTTTAATCCCTAAACTGCTAATCATGCTTAGTTACACGATTTTGGATAAATGACTCGATTAGCGAGTTTAGCACTATTTACAAGGCACACCGTAACGGTCCCTGGAGTTGGGGCGTTACAGTAAGCATGATTGCACACTTTTTTGGAAGGAGAATGCGAATTTGGAATTATGCCCGGTTTGTGGTGAGTGCCGCTGGTAAGATAATCGTGGGAACGGGAAGAAAGTGTATCATAAGGTAATGTGGTACTTTTCATTGACACCGAGACTGAAGAGACTGTATAGTTCAAGATATACTGCAGAGGATATGAGGTGGCATTACTCTAAAATGCCAAAGGAATATGGTGTGATGAGACACCCCGCTGACAGTTGGGCGTGGAAGCACCATGATGAGTTGTACCCATCTTTCGCAACCGAACCTAGAAATGTTAGACTTGGGTTGGCTACGGATGGTTTCAATCCTTTTGGTAATATGAGCAACTCTGTAATCAATGATGCCATGGTAAGAGAGATGCAAAAGCATATGAGTGATTGGCGTCGTACGATGAAAAGGCACTAGGTACAGGTTGGGGGAGAGGTGGACAACGATGGAGCGAAGGTGAAACCTTTTAATAGTATTAGTTCATTTGATTGGGAAATTCTATGCGATTATTGGGATCTAATGATCAAAATGTATACTTTAGTTTTTAAAATTAATGTTTAATTATAAATTTACAATCTAAATTAATTAGTATTATTTTTTTGAAGCATATATCAAAGAGAAATAAAGAGGCTCGAGCAAAAATGACCATACCAGGAGGAGACGGTTCCAAATCCATCGTTGCACATGTTTATGATCATGTAAGTTATAATAACCAGCATCTTTACGATTATGAAAATATCATAAGGATTATAGTGTTCTAATAATTTGTTTTTTTAGATCAACACGTATACTGGCTAGTTTCTGAGCATGATCGACACATTCGAGTAGCTCCACAAGAAGAAGGATAAGTGGATTAGCGATGAAGCGGCGAAAAAACATTTAAGTTGCCTAACCTTAACTAATTTATGATCGGTTAACTTAAAAAAAAACTAAAAGTTTAGTAAACAATTAATAAATAGTAATTATTAATTAGTTGGTGTCAATTAGTAATTACTTATTAATTATTAATTAAATCTATAACAATCAAAACTTTATGATCTATGTGCCAATATCTTTATGATTAATTATTGTGGACCAAGATAGAAAAAGAACGTAACTAATGTTGTCCCTGTATCTGGGAGCTTGTGGGCTAAGTTAATTTATTCATGAAAATCCACATCTCAATAAAAAATATATATGCATATATTGTTGATATATATGTTTAGAGACATAAATTTCTTCATTAATGGAATTAACCACTCTTACCATATATGTCATCAATATCTGCATACTTTTGATTTAGATATGGATTTTACTAACCAAATTAACTTAGCCCACTTGCTCTCAGATACAGGAACAAAATTACTTGCATTATTTTCCAATCACTGGTCTGCAGTCATTAATGATGAGATATTGGATGATAGATATAAAGTTATACTTTAAAACTATATAATCGATAACTTTGCTTTAGACATGTTCATATTTTTTAGTTATTTTCTTTCTAAATTAGGTTTTCTTTTGATGTTACATTGGAACCTAATATATGTGTTTTTTATTGTGCAGACTCAAATGGTCGAGCGACGAGCATCGCAGAGTTCGGTCGTTGGATCATCTATTGCTTCTTATGTCGGCGATAATGTCGACGGTCAGTTCCCGCCTGATATGGACATTGTCATTGATGTCCTTAGGCCCCACTCGCGCTATAAGAAAGGGTTTTCGACGTTGCCTAGGCTAAAGGAAATTGGCGGGAAGAGGGCAGGATCTTCATCATCTTCTCAAATGTCTGGGTAATTGCCACCTGAAGTGGACGTCATTATGCAGGAAAATCAGCACCTAAAGAAGTATACGACTAAACTTGAGAGTCGTCAATGGCGTTCAAATTTGTTGCTCAGTGCTTTATTGAAGCAGGTTGGTGTATTGTCTCCTGGTTTTATTGTGGACTTGCCAGAAGAGGATCCTGAAGATGCTGATTATGAGGATGATGGGGCAGCTGACGAGGGTGGGGATGCTAACGAGGGCGGGGATGATGAGGATAGTACCCACTTGTAGATACAAAGTTTGTGTTAATTTACTAAACTACTTTTATATATTTCGTGTTTAGTGGAGACAATTAACATTAATAGTTATAATTTAATTTTTATTTTATTTATAATTAAATTAAATAATATTACTAAATATATTAAAATTAAATAATTAATATTAATATATATATAAAAAAATTAAAATGATTAAATATAATTTTTTTAATAATTTATTAATTTTTTTAAAAATATTTTTACAGGTGCAAAATTGCGTCGGAAAAAATCATTGTCGCCAACAATAAATTATTTGTTACCGGCGCAATTCCACGCCATTAAAAGTTTGGCTTTTAGTGGCGTAAAATTGCGTCGCCAAAGGTCTAACTTTCACCGACGTAATTTAGCGTCGACATAAGGTTACACTTTTACAAGCACAATTTGGCGTCGCCAAAAGTGTTCTTCATAATTCCATGAGAAAGTTTTTTATCGACGCATCCATATTTTTTCCAGCGCATTTTCGCGTCACTAAAAGTGACTTTTGCTGGCTTAGGCCGTTTTGTGCTGACAAAATTCTTATTATCGACGAACTTCTGTTGTCACCCTTTTCTCGACGCAAAAACGCGCCGACAAAAGTCACGTTTTTTGTAGTGTACCGTTTGAAGATTTTTTTTTTTTTTTTTTTTTTTGTCATTTCGGAGATCATTATTAAGTTATATCTAATTGTAATATATAATGGCAATATATATATATTTATAATAATAATAATTGGTTGAATGTTCACCAATGAAAATCCTTTCCCGAAAAGCAACTAATTTTTTTTAAAATAGTGAGGAGAACTTTTATTCTAATTCTGTTAATATTTGGCAACATTAGATATATTAGGAAGACTAGCTAATTGATACAGTGAAAGTTACAATAATGGGAGAATGACCGAAAGAGCTAAGGGGAAAGAACAAAGAGTAGTACTGTGTAACTTTATTGGTGAACCAATTAACCTCAAATAGAGTACTGTAGTAATGAAAAGATACGATCGATAAATATTTAGATCTCATCACCTTTATTCGCTTAGCTTTTATTTTCCTTTATCTTTCCAATAATCAATCAAACCATGTTGCCTTGAGATCGATACGTGAAGGAATATAAGAAAGGACGAAGAGTCTTGTTCGTAATAATATCAGACTTGATCTGTACATGCATACGACCTATACGCATAAAGATAAGTAGGGTTTTATTTTATTTTTTTCATCCCAAAATTATGGATATGTGAATTTTTTTGTGGTTGTACTTAAAAATCTCTTTAAATTTGCAACTGCTAAATGTAGATTTTTTTGTTATTATATTTCGTAATAAAATATTGAAAATTTGTTTGTAGTGTCGTCCAAAAACAAAAAGTTATCTTTAAGTGGCAAATTAGTAGCAATACAAAAAGTTTGTTACTAAGTGACATTTTTAGTAACAATAAAAAAATTGTCTTCAACTATAAATTAATATTTAGTCACGAATTCTCACTCTGAAATAGTTTTAGTCACAATTTATTATATATAATGATAAAATTTATCAGGACTAAAAATACATTTAATTAAAATAAATTGTAATAATATTTTTAATGATGACGTTGTTTTATTAGTCATAAATTTGTCACTTTTAATCACAAATTTTATTGTGACTAAAAGTAAAAAAAAATTATAGTAGTAACACAAAAATCTAAAAATAAAAAACCAAAGTCAGATGGCCCAATAATTTTCGAAGGAATTGAGGAATCATGAAAATGTCAAATTATAATTTTGTTTGTTTTTCATAATGTATCTGGGGTATTTTTTTTTCAGCAGTTGAAATTTTATGAATGAATGTTTTTTACAAGGCAAAAAAAGTAATGGAATCGAAAGCTAGAATTGATAATCCGGACAATAAAAAAACTCACTATAATAAAAATTGTCTCTAAAAGCAACACTTTTAGTAGTAAAAGTAACTTCTAATAGGGGGATTATTGGCCACAACTATAAAATATTGCAGCTATAAAAATGCCTATATTAATTTTTTTTAAAAGAGACATTTGGAGCGAATATCTAAGACATTGCTAAAAATGCGGCAGGAAATTTCGACCACCAAAAGGTCATTTGCGGTGAAGGAGATAGGTCACGACTAATAATAATAACAATATTTTTCTGAACTTTTTATTAAAAAAAATATAAAAAAAATTGCGGTTAATCTTTATGGAAATTTCAGTAATTATAATTTGTCCATATTGTTATATATATACATACTTATATTTATACATATAGACATAGCTATAGATTGTATCCTATAGTACGTCTGTCCTTTATGTATAAGCATATATAACTATATATATATATATGCATATATCAATATACGCATTAATTGTACCCTCCTTGTTTCTGATTCTCTCACTAACTTTTCAAGAAAACAAAGGGAGCAACCAGAAACATGGTATTATACATATAAGTTTAATTAACAATTCTATAACAAACAAAGGTAGATATCATAGTTAGTTATAAATATATATATATATATATATTCCAGTTTTTTTTATAAAAAAAAAAGGTGTGGATTTTGGAGTTGACACTAAAAATATTGTTATGCAACTCAAGGGCCCAAGGTTAGCCATAGAGGCATGGATAAAGAAACATGTCGTAAAAAGACAGTGACCTTATTCCCATCAAACAGAATAAAGCAAAAGAGAGAGACTAAAGCCACTATATACTCCTTATTAAATAGTGACAATTAACAAGAAACGGGTTTGTTTGTAATTATATTGTACTATGTACTATAAAAGTAGAGATTATCAAAACATATGATCATTATTATCAATTTTTACCTAATCTGTCAACATTTGCTTATATCTTTATATTTATATGTATGCACTTTTTTATGTATGTAGTATATTCCTCTACAAAATATATACATGAAAATTAATTATATGCCGAAATGGGCAAGTCCCTAATGATTTATATGCCTCATGTTAATGTTAGGTAATATTCCATTTTATTCATTTATCCTAATTAAGAACACAATAAATTAAGGCCATATAATATAGAGCAATGTTGATCAATCTGGCAGCCCCACGTAAATTATATGAGAGCCAGTTAAGTGGGACGAGCAACATGTTTGCATGGCATATGATGTTATATTATTTTACATAATATAATATTAGATTAAATAATATTACAAAATTCGACATATGTGTGTCCAAGTGTAACATATTTGGAGTTACAAAATCAGTTACAAATTTGTAACTCCTAAATATTACTCAATAATATGTAGATTGAGAGTTACACATTTGATATTGAATTTCACAAAGCCATAATGTGATATGGTTGTTGAATATGTAATTTTAACTCCCGTTATGTGTACATGGATGTTATAAAATCAAGTGGGAAAGAGTTTGTGACGTTTTGGAAAAAACTGAAAAATTGGGAGGTTGAAACGGCCACTGGCCCTAGCTGTTAACATCCCACGCCGCGACCTGGGAGGCAGGGACTAGTGGTTGCGGCCGTTAATGTCCCTGGCCGTGGCCGCAGCTTGGGGCGCTAACAGTCAAATCACATTTTTCAATTCAATTTTGAACGTTTCTAATATCCTAAGTAATTCACAAATCTTGATTTTAATTCCATAAACATCTAATTAAACATTGGTATCTGCCAAGAGGGTTGATGGAATACCAGTTTGGCCCTTGTGTTTTTCTCGAATACGCGATCGGCCCATGTGTTTTGTTAAATGATAATTTGAATCCTATCACTACTACAAAAAAGACTTTTTAGGACTAGCATTGCGAGTCCTGAAAAAGTTTTTAGGACTCGCGGGGTGCGAGTCCTCTATTTGAGAGTCTTAAAAACTGAGGTTTTTTAGGACTCGCATTGAGAGTCCTAAAAGAATGTTTTTTGGACTCGCAATGCGAGTCCCAAAAACTCCTGTTGAGTGCCTTTAAGTAAGATTTTAGGACTCGCAACGCGAGTCCTAAAAAACCAGGTTAAGTGCCTTTAAGTAATTTTTTAGGACTCGCAATGCAAGTCCTAAAAGATCCCGTTGGGTGTCTTTAAATTAAGATTTTAGGACTCGCTTTGCATGCCCTTAAAAGTAATTTTTTAAAAAAATATATATAGCTACAATTTTCATTTTGATTTTAAAAAAAATATTTCCCTTTGAGAATTCAAAATATATTATATATGTTAGATTTTTGAAAATTTAGTTTTTAAAAAATTAATATATATTTATTTTAAATTAAAAATTATGATTTAAATGAAAAGTCCAAATTTTAATACAAATCAAAGTTCATAACAAACCACAAACCACAACACACAACATGCATTCAAAACTTAACAAATTAGATTAGCAAGAACATGAACGATATTAATATTATAGTATCACTGTAATAGACAAACAACAACATGAAGACACAAATTTCATACATACCATAAACAAATTATAATTTGTTTATCTCCAAAACTTATAAACTAAACAGGTGGATTATGAAGCAGGGTTGTCATAGCAACTACAAGTAAAGGGTAATACTTCAACATCTTCTAACAAATAATCAAGTAGACTAAAACTTCTATCCCTTACATGTGAGAATATTGCACTGTCAAATAAAACAAATAATTAAAATCAGAATGCCACAATAACATGAACCTTAAACTACAACCCCGAGCCCAGATTGCCAAAGAAACATTTTTTTTCTTTTCACTCTCTCCTTCGTCTTCACCATGCGTACTCCCTCTTTGTCAATCAACAAACTTGCGAAAAGAAACAAAAAAAAAAAAAGAATGAAACTGAATAGTTTTAATTATTGTCATTTTCTTAACAAATATCAATGTATATTGCAGTAAGTATATACCAATTTAGTTAATCTATTGTCACCATTATCACCTCAAACAAGTGGTTTGAATCTACCATCCCAGGCATTGGCATATACTCAAAACAAAAAATATCACAATATCCTTTCAAATCTATAATAGTCCTTGCCCATCGCAATTGCAGACTCAGTCACTCTGCCTCACATAGCAAACCCCAGTCAAACCATTGCAAATAATTTAATACCAGAAATGAACTCAAACAAACATATAAACTTTATACAAACCACAACCACACACTAGCCTAAATAGACTAGAACAACTTATCACTTATGTCTAATACAAATAAACTGGAGGAAAAATCCAATATCCAGAAGTCCAATTAATAGAAAAGACAAGTTAAATTAAACTAGCAACAAACATTGTGACAAAGCATCAAATAACTCTCTTCTAATAATAACTCAAACTGTTACGCTTTTCTTTCTGGAAAAATATTTTAATTACAAACTAAATAGCCATTATCTAAGGTCAACTGTCATGATATCCAGAGAATAGAAAAAAGAGCAGTATTATTACTAACCAAAAGTTCCAAAGGATGACCTTTCCTCGTGATCCTTATTGTACGCTTCAAATTCAACATAATATCAGCTGCAATTATCCATATCATGCCTTAAAAAGTATCTTAAATGAATTTTGTAAAATTACTCTGTTATTTCACAAAGTAACCCTACAAATAATAAGTAATTCCAATTACATATTCAAATGAATATTAAAAGCATATATAACAATCGATCACAACAAATAAAGAAAGAAACATAATTTTGAGATTACATTGTAAAGTAGTAGTCATTGACTCCTATGCATACTCCCCTTAATGAATATAATATTTCCATATAATCTCACTCCCACCCAACTATGAGCTATATTTGCATGTTATATCACTATGAAGTATTTCATACATGTCCTTATGTCGTGATGTAAGTTTCTGTAGCTGACCCTCTATGGTACTATGATATACATTTTTAAATAACAAAAAATTTAAAAGCAAAATAAATGTAATTAGAAGTAAATTATGTATTTAAACATGGATGATAACTAAATCTGCATCTCATTCATTTGGTGAATGCTCAAAAGAACCACCTGGGTGATGAATCATTATTTAAAAACTTTGCTTGTTCCCATGTTTATATCGATTACCCTCTATATTCGAACTCTTTTTAGATAGGTATTGATTCAAGTCATTTCAAGTTAATATATAAAGGGGATCTAACTTGGTGACATCCCACGGGGGACAAGAACTTCATTTATCAATAAAGAGATGTGTAGCATAAAGAGAAAATATACACTGCAAAGACACACCACAATCAAAGCTATGTGCTTCACTTCAAGACTCATCAATTACTTCTCATAATAAGCCATTGATTACAAAAGTATATAAACTAGTGAGACTCCAAAAAAGACACTATCTACAATAACTTGTGATTATATATTCATATAGCACCGTTTATGGAAACGTTAAATTATCCCTATCATTTTCTTAATTATTTCGAAATGACGAAACTAATCACAAGAAATGAACCAAACAATCCTTACAGCACAACTTCAAAATAAAATCGGTGAAGACAATAAAGACTTCAGAATATGCACACACATATGTAAACATCAATTTGGGGAAGTTCAACCAAAAGGGAGTTGATTGAAAAAGGTCCTTATTATTTCATCTCACTCTACCTCCAAAACCAAGTACGATCAACAATAAATAAAGACAAACGAAAATGCCTAGTAGAAGAACCATTAAAACACCAGCAGAAAAAACAAAAGAAAAAATCAAAATCCCTAAATAGAGACCTTACCATAATGGGAGCAAAGAGAGTGTTTAGAACGTAATGGGAAGGCTGCCAAAATACAAAAGTGACTATCCAAAGTTAGACAAAGGTGACCAGACGCCGCCGGAACTGGAGAAGACGTTGCAACTGAAGGGAGAAAACGTCGTCGGAGGTGGAGCAGGTGCCCAGCCGTCGCTGCTTCTTTGTGTGCTGAAATGAGTTCATTTTTGGAGTCCCAAATGTGTCGAGAGCTTGGCATGAAATGAAACCCTTTTCATTAATAACCTGATTTTTTTTAATAATGCAAGAAAACCTAATTTTATATATAAATTAATCTTAGTTTATAGAAAAATGAAATTATGATAATCTTAATAAATAATATTAACACTTAATATAAATTATGATAAAATTATAATAAAAACATATAAATATAAAATTTAATAATATTAAAAATTTAGAAAGAAAAGAAAATCTAGTTTTTTATGCTTTTTTTACTTAATAATTTTAAGGACTTGCTTCGAGAGTCCTTAATACTCTTTTAGGACTCGCAAAGCGAGTCTTTAAAAGTAACCATTCTAAAATTTTCAGCCTAGGTGTTTGTAGAGTCCAAGAACTTTACTTACCTAATTGTTTAGTAGTATTATAGTATGTTTAGTGTTATCATTGTTACTTTGGATTTTTGGTTCAGACCGGGAGTTATTTGGACACTCATAGTAGTACTTATAGATTTTCTAAGTTTAACCTATAGTTTAAGAATATTAAGTATAACCTAAGGTTTGATTAATGTGTCTGATATTAAGGATTATATTATTATATTATAAGGTTTAGACATCAACCAATAGGATTTTAAGCACATGTTTTGAATGGTAATTAAGGATTAAGTATTTTTTAGGATTAAATTAAATAAGGGTAAAAGTTTGAATGTATAGGGTCAGTCAGCAGCTTTGAGCACGTTGAGGGCTTAGTCAAGGCTGTTTACTCCATTCAAACTCAGCTAAAAATGTGTAAATTCGTGTTTAAATATTCAGCGTATGCCGATATATCGCAGCTATAGGGGGCGATATGTCGCAGCACGTAGATACGGAAAACACGAATCGATGCACGGTCGCCTCGGGAACAAAAGTCCAGGCGATATATCGCCTATAGGGGGCGATATATCGCCTCCACCAGCATGAATTCAAATACATTTGAATTCTTTTCCCTTCAGCCATTCAAACTCCTTCAACAGTCCAGCATCTTCTGAACGAGTCTTCAGCCTCTGCTGAACGATTATTCAAATGATTTTCACTTAAAAAGCCATTATTTTTATTCAAGTAAAATCAAGATATTTTCATTCCCAAACTCTATAAATAGGACCTAGTACCCAGCCATTATTCACCATTTGCTCTAAGTTCAGAGGCTGCTAGTGTTAAGTGAGTGTAAGAGTGTAAACACTTGGTTTGGGGAAAAACTATAAGCTTAAACATCATAAGCTTATCAAACACTTTGGGAAGTAAGTGAGTGCTATAGTATTTCGGTGGATGTTAGATTGATCTTCCAATCTTTGAGGTAAACCCAAAACTCTAGTTCTTTTCTGTATTTTTATGTTATTTCCTTTCTCAAAACCTTCTACTCAGTCCCCTAACCTTATTCTTATTTTGGTTAGGGAATCCAAGCTTTTAAGCATATAAGTTGGTAAGTATGTTTTCTATGGTTTAGTCTTTCCATCTCTTTCATTTCATCTCCTTTCTTTAGACTTACTTTTTTTTTATGGTTTAGGAGTGTTCCAACAATCCTAACTCAGTCCATAATCTCGGTAACTTTGGTAAGGAAATAGGCTAGAATCAACATGTTATGTGATTATGTTATCTATATGTTTTATGTTATTAAAAGTGTTATGATATATGTGTATGTTTGTAGGCTTGGGCATATGACCCATATGACTAACAAGACCCCAAATGGGTTATGGGCATATGACCTACTTAGCTAGTAGGACCCCATTAACCCCATGGGCATATGCTTGTTTAGCCTATGGGACCCCAAGTAATAATGGCCATTATAATAAGTGTATGTTATATGTGTTATGTTAAGTCTTTATGTTTTCTTATGAAATTATGTTTATGATTTTGTGTTAGATTTTCCTTGCTGGGCATTAGGCTCATTCCTTTCTGTTTTATGTGCAGGAAAATAAGCTTTAGAGGCGGTAAGATTCGTGACGCTTGGAGGATGTGTATCGATGATGAATGGAGTCAAGGGGCCGAGCGTTAATCGATTCGAGGATGTAGTTTTGGTTTTATATCTTTTTATATGTATTTTCCGCACTAATTATGTAATGTTTTATTATTTTAAATTATGTTTTTGTTTTAAAGACAATGGGATCCCATATCCGTTTTAGTATTTACTTTGTAAATAACTCTTATTTTGCAAGTTATTCAATAAATTATGGTATTTTCGTAAAAATGTAAGTTTTATGTATAGTTTCGTTAATGGTCCAAATAGTCTAGATTAGTGGGTCATTACAGTTGGTATCAGAGAAAACGGTTCCTTCGCATGAAGTTCTCCTCGATACACATGCTCAAAGCTCCGAATCGGACCGCCAAGTAAGTGTTTAAGTTACAAGTTACAAGTTACAAGTTACTTTGTCTATGTGTATAGTTAACAACTTTAGTGTTTATGTTTCAGTTAAAAATGAATGGAGCTTTAACCTACCAAGATATCCGATCCATTAAGGCCTTAAAAAGAATAAGGGAGCCAAGAAACACCGTAGGAGCCCTAGAAAGGATTACTCGAAGGTTGCTTTTGTTTCACCAAGCGATAGGTGGCCTTCAAGAG
Organism: Humulus lupulus; assembly: GCF_963169125.1. NCBI lineage: Eukaryota > Viridiplantae > Streptophyta > Magnoliopsida > Rosales > Cannabaceae > Humulus > Humulus lupulus. Next base: position 19,726,531 of record NC_084799.1, on the reverse strand, counting down.
GATAAACAAATAATGCTAAGATCAACGGAACAATATGTATTAGTGATTAGGTTGTTTAAAGATTTCCATCCTGTAATAGCAGCCTTAGAAGAAATATGGGAAGAAATGAATGATGAGGATGAATCACCATTAGCAATGAGATACTATTTCCTCTTAGTTAGGTTCACCGCAAAATTTGAATTTCAATTCACCAAGGAGCAAAAGAATAGGATTCTCACAAACCTTCCTAGAGGGCATTTTGATGCTCATGATAATGATGACTATGAGGCTATAGATGATGATATGTTAGATGACGGATCGGATGTAGAAGATCCCGATTTTTAGATTAGAAGTTTTCAAATGTTTGTTTTATTTTGATTGTAATAAGTGAAATTTTTTTTTCAAATGAATAAACATGCTATTTGAATATCATGTGTGAGTTTGAATTTTTTTTTCACAATCATAATAAATACTAAATAAAATGAATAATGACTGAGTTCGGTGAGGGTGGATACGAATCAATGAACCTGGTTTCCTTGTTGAGAGTTAGGGGGCCTTAGTAGTGGGAACGATTTTACTGATCCCAGCCCTCCCTCAATATGGTTAACTTTGGAACAAAGATAAGTTTCGAGCCTGAGAATTAAGTCATATAGGATTATTAGAAACACACTTAGAAAATAAAGATGACTTCTTTTTCTAAGTTTAGAAACTCACTCTAATAATAATAAAGACCTATATAATCTTTCATAAGAAGTCATAATAAATAGGTCCGAGATATGTTTGTTTTAGAATAAGTTTTTGCCTTAGAGCCTATTAGGAAAAAGTTCTAACATGTTTCTTTTAACTGTTAGAACTCTGCTACGATGTCTCTCCGAAGATCTGCTCGCACCAACGGGAACGCTTCCAACGATGTTCCAGCGACCAATGCGGTCCCTACCGTTCGCCGAAGGAGAGTGCGTGTTACTGCTCGCCGCAACGCGCCGGCACAGCCAGCTGACAACACTGCAGAGATTGCCAGACTACGACAACAAGTTGAGGAACTTCTGCAGCAACAACGCCAACAGGCTCAATCTCAGCCTCAGCCTCCGCCACAGCCGCAGCCGCAGCCAATGGCCCCAGCACCCCAACAAGTTGGTCCGTATGGGGGATGGCCTATGACGAACTACGCTCCTTATCCTGTACAGCATATGGAGCCAGTGTACGAGAGGTTCCGCAAGCAGCACGCTCCGAACTTCGAAGGGACTATGGACCCCTTTGAAGCAGAAGAATGGCTAAGGAATGTGGAGCCGATCCTAGCCCACATGAACCTCAATAATGCTGACCGCATATCCTGCGTCTCATCTTTACTCAAGAAAGATGCCAGGATATGGTGGGATTTGGTCCAGCAATCCTACGATGCTGCCACTATGACGTGGACCCGATTTGTGGAGCTCTTCCACAAGAAGTACTACAATTCAGCGGTACTTTCTACGAGAGTTGAGGAGTTCACCAATCTGAAGCAAGGGAATTTAACAGTGGCGGAATATGCTCGTCAGTTTGATCGCTTAGCCAAGTTCGCGGCAGAGTTAGTTCCGACCGACTATCTAAGGGTGAACAAGTTTGTTAGAGGACTTCGCCCGAAGATCGAGATGGGGGTTAAGTTAGCAAACCCGGGAAACACTTCATATGCCGACGTTCTTGAGACGGCAATTGAAGTAGAAAGGTTGCAAGCCAACGTGAGCAAAGAAGAAGCCAGCAAGCCGGAACCTAGGCAGCAGAGCCAACCTCAGGCCAGTCGAAACAACAATCAGTCCAGCAACAGTCAGTCCAACAACAACGGTAACGGACAGAAGAGAAGGCATCCTGACAACAAGCAAGCCGACAACAATAAAAGGGCACGACCAAGTAATGGGGGAAATAGGTCGGGCTACGTGGAATACCCGCCATGTGCCAAATGTCAGAAGAAGCATCCTGGAGAATGCCGTGCCAACACCAAGGAGTGTTTCAACTGTGGTCAAGAAGGGCATCGTAAAAGAGACTATCCTCAGCAAAAGCCGGAAGGAAAGAAGGACGAAAAGATGGTTCCTGCTCGGGTTTTTGCTTTAACCCAAGGAGAGGCGGATGCTAGCAACAAGGTGGTCACAGGTCAGGTTTCCATCCTCAATAAATTATGTCATGTATTATTTGATTCGGGAGCCACCCATTCATATATTTCGTTAGGAATGATAGATAAACTAGACAAACCTAGTGAAAGATTTAGAACTAGGTTTGCAACCGAGTTGCCTTCGGGCAAAATAGTTCTATCATCACGAATTATACGAGGCGTACCAATCAAGATTGAGGACAAGGAACTAGAAGGAGACCTGATAGAGCTGGTGATCAAAGACTTCGACGTCATACTAGGCATGGATTGGCTAGCACGGCATGGCGCAACGATCGACTGCAGACGCAAGAAGGTGATGTTCGAGACTCCTGACGGCCAGAAACTGTGCTTCATGGGACAAGCTTCAGGACTACGCACCCCGTTAGTATCATCTCTCAAAGCTCTGAGAATGATGGAGAAAGGATGTCAAGCATTCTTAGCCAACATCACGAATGTGGAGAAGGAGACATCACTCAAAGTTGGAGATGTTCGAGTCATACAAGAATTTCCAGAAGTATTTCCCGATGACTTGCCAGGATTGCCGCCAACTAGAGAAATAGACTTCACGATAGAATTAGTACCCGGCACCGAGCCTATCTCTAAGGCACCATACCGGATGGCACCTACGGAACTCAAGGAGTTAAAGACACAGCTACAAGAACTCCTAGACTTGGGTTTCATTAGGCCAAGCCATTCACCATGGGGAGCTCCGGTACTATTCGTGAAGAAGAAGGACGGAAGTATGCGCATGTGCATAGACTACCGTGAGCTGAATAAAGTAACAATTAAGAACAAATACCCGCTACCTCGGATTGATGATTTGTTTGATCAACTCCGAGGCGCAACTGTATTTTCTAAGATCGATCTACGGTCCGGGTATCATCAGCTCAAGGTAAAGGGAGGAGATATCCCAAAGACAGCCTTTAGGACTCGTTATGGACATTACGAGTTCTTGGTAATGTCTTTTGGTCTTACTAACGCGCCAGCCGCGTTTATGGACTTAATGAATAGGGTCTTCAAGGACTACTTGGATAAATTCGTCGTTGTGTTCATCGACGACATTTTAATTTACTCCAAGGATGAAGTGGAGCACGAGGAACACTTGAGGATGATTTTGACGCGATTGAAGGAGCACCAACTCTACGCGAAGTTCAAGAAATGCGAGTTTTGGCTCTCACAAGTGGCGTTCCTCGGGCACATCATATCGAAAGACGGAGTTGCAGTAGATCCATCGAAGGTAGAGGCCGTGAAGGATTGGCCTAGACCAAAGAACGCGTCGGAAGTAAGAAGCTTCTTAGGGCTAGCAGGTTACTATAGAAAGTTTGTAGAGGGATTTTCTAAAATAGCCACTCCACTCACCAACCTGACCCGGAAGCAACAAAAGTTTAACTGGAATGATAAGTGTGAGGAAAGCTTCCAGTTGCTTAAGGATAAGCTTTGCTCAACCCCAGTACTTAGTGTCCCAACACCCAACGACAAGTTCGTTGTCTACTGTGATGCATCAAAGTTAGGATTGGGATGCGTACTGATGCAAAATGACAAGGTGATAGCCTACGCGTCACGTCAGTTAAAGGAGTATGAACAACGCTATCCAACTCACGATATGGAGTTGGCAGCGGTGGTCTTTGCGTTAAAAATCTGGCGCCATTATCTTTACGGAGAACGGTGCGAGATTTATACGGACCACAAAAGTTTAAAATACTTCTTTACTCAGAAGGAGCTTAACATGAGGCAGCGCCGGTGGTTGGAATTAGTAAAGGATTACGACTGCGAAATCCTATACCACCCGGGGAAGGCAAACGTAGTTGCCGATGCACTTAGCCGAAAAAGTTATGGGAACTTAGCAGCCTTATCCGGAATAGAAAAGCCACTGCAACAGGAGCTTATCAATGCCGGAATAGAAGTGGTTGTAGGCAAGCTGGCTAACTTGTCTATCCAATCGAATCTGCTAGAAGACATACGGAATGGTCAGAGACATGATGATTCACTAGCAACGCACATGGATGCAGTCCGAGAAGGCAAGACTACAGATTTCTCAATATCCAGTCAAGGTTTATTGAGATATAAGGATCGAGTATGCGTGCCAGACGATCAGAGTATTAAGAAGACAATCCTAGAAGAAGCGCACAGTACTCCGTACTCAGTTCATCCAGGGTCTACCAAGATGACTCATGACATCAAGGCAGTCTATTGGTGGCCAGGGATGAAGAAGGACATAGCAGAGTATGTATCTAAGTGTCTGGTATGCCAGCAAGTGAAGGCGGAGCATCAGCGACCTGCAGGATTATTGCAACCGCTTAGCATACCGGAGTGGAAGTGGGACGATATAGCCATGGACTTCGTGACGGGTCTGCCAAAGACAAATAAGCAGCATGATTCTGCTTGGATAGTCATAGATAGACTAACCAAGTCGGCTCATTTTCTGCCTATTAAGACTTCTTATACGGCAGACCAATATGCAGACATCTACATCCAAGAGATTGTACGATTGCATGGAATCCCCAAGACGATAGTATCAGATAGAGGATCAGTGTTTACGTCAAGATTTTGGAGAAGCTTACAGCAAGCCATGGGTACTAAGTTAAGTCTTAGTACAGCTTTCCATCCTCAGACAGATGGGCAGTCAGAGCGTACGATTCAGATCTTAGAGGATATGCTACGCGCATGTGTACTTGACTTTGGAGGATCGTGGAACAAGTACTTACCGCTGATCGAGTTCTCATACAACAATAGCTACCAGTCGACGATCGAGATGGCACCTTATGAGTTGCTATATGGAAGAAGGTGCCGATCACCGTTGCACTGGGACGAGGTAGGAGAAAGGCAGCTTCTAGGGCCCGAAGCTGTTAGGCAAGCTCAAGAAGCAGTAACGCTTATTAGACAGCGTATGCTTGCTGCTCAAAGCCGACAGAAAAGCTATGCAGATACCAAGAGACGCGATGTGGAGTTCCAAGTTGGAGATCAAGTCTTCCTGAAGATATCTCCTATGAAGGGTGTCAAGCGGTTCGGGAAGAAAGGCAAGCTCAGTCCCCGATTCTTAGGTCCTTTTGAGATATTGGACAAAGTGGGACCAGTTGCGTATAGACTAGCCCTACCGCCAGCACTAGCCGATAGTCACAACGTCTTCCACATCTCGATGTTACGCAAGTATGTGTCAGACCCATCTCACATCCTCAAGTACGACACCATAGCACTCCAGAAGGACTTAAGTTACGAGGAACGACCGGGCATCCTAGATAGGGGGATGAAGCAGTTACGGTCCAAGAGCTTTCCTATAGTTAAAGTCCTATGGAGCAATAGTTCTGAACGCGAGGCAACGTGGGAGTTGGAAGAGGACATGCAGAGCCGGTATCCGGAATTATTTGGTAAGTAAATTTCGAGGACGAAATTCTTTTTAGTAGGGGAGAATTGTAGAGTCCAAGAACTTTACTTACCTAATTGTTTAGTAGTATTATAGTATGTTTAGTGTTATCATTGTTACTTTGGATTTTTGGTTCAGACCGGGAGTTATTTGGACACTCATAGTAGTACTTATAGATTTTCTAAGTTTAACCTATAGTTTAAGAATATTAAGTATAACCTAAGGTTTGATTAATGTGTCTGATATTAAGGATTATATTATTATATTATAAGGTTTAGACATCAACCAATAGGATTTTAAGCACATGTTTTGAATGGTAATTAAGGATTAAGTATTTTTGAGGATTAAATTAAATAAGGGTAAAAGTTTGAATGTATAGGGTCAGTCAGCAGCTTTGAGCACGTTGAGGGCTTAGTCAAGGCTGTTTACTCCATTCAAACTCAGCTAAAAATGTGTAAATTCGTGTTTAAATATTCAGCGTATGCCGATATATCGCAGCTATAGGGGGCGATATGTCGCAGCACGTAGATACGGAAAACACGAATCGATGCACGGTCGCCTCGGGAACAAAGGTCCAGGCGATATATCGCCTATAGGGGGCGATATATCGCCTCCACCAGCATGAATTCAAATACATTTGAATTCTTTTCCCTTCAGCCATTCAAACTCCTTCAACAGTCCAGCATCTTCTGAACGAGTCTTCAGCCTCTGCTGAACGATTATTCAAATGATTTTCACTTAAAAAGCCATTATTTTTATTCAAGTAAAATCAAGATATTTTCATTCCCAAACTCTATAAATAGGACCTAGTACCCAGCCATTATTCACCATTTGCTCTAAGTTCAGAGGCTGCTAGTGTTAAGTGAGTGTAAGAGTGTAAACACTTGGTTTGGGGAAAAACTATAAGCTTAAACATCATAAGCTTATCAAACACTTTGGGAAGTAAGTGAGTGCTATAGTATTTCGGTGGATGTTAGATTGATCTTCCAATCTTTGAGGTAAACCCAAAACTCTAGTTCTTTTCTGTATTTTTATGTTATTTCCTTTCTCAAAACCTTCTACTCAGTCCCCTAACCTTATTCTTATTTTGGTTAGGGAATCCAAGCTTTTAAGCATATAAGTTGGTAAGTATGTTTTCTATGGTTTAGTCTTTCCATCTCTTTCATTTCATCTCCTTTCTTTAGACTTACTTTTTTTTTATGGTTTAGGAGTGTTCCAACAATCCCAACTCAGTCCATAATCTCGGTAACTTTGGTAAGGAAATAGGCTAGAATCAACATGTTATGTGATTATGTTATCTATATGTTTTATGTTATTAAAAGTGTTATGATATATGTGTATGTTTGTAGGCTTGGGCATATGACCCATATGACTAACAAGACCCCAAATGGGTTATGGGCATATGACCTACTTAGCTAGTAGGACCCCATTAACCCCATGGGCATATGCTTGTTTAGCCTATGGGACCCCAAGTAATAATGGCCATTATAATAAGTGTATGTTATATGTGTTATGTTAAGTCTTTATGTTTTCTTATGAAATTATGTTTATGATTTTGTGTTAGATTTTCCTTGCTGGGCATTAGGCTCATTCCTTTCTGTTTTATGTGCAGGAAAATAAGCTTTAGAGGCGGTAAGATTCGTGACGCTTGGAGGATGTGTATCGATGATGAATGGAGTCAAGGGGCCGAGCGTTAATCGATTCGAGGATGTAATTTTGGTTTTATATCTTTTTATATGTATTTTCCGCACTAATTATGTAATGTTTTATTATTTTAAATTATGTTTTTGTTTTAAAGACAATGGGATCCCATATCCGTTTTAGTATTTACTTTGTAAATAACTCTTATTTTGCAAGTTATTCAATAAATTATGGTATTTTCGTAAAAATGTAAGTTTTATGTATAGTTTCGTTAATGGTCCAAATAGTCTAGATTAGTGGGTCATTACAGTGTTTTTAGGACTCACAAAGTGAGTCCTTAAAGAGTATTAAGGACTCCCAAAGCAAGTCCTTAAAATTATTAAGTAAAACACTCATTTCTTAGCCCAGATTTTTTTAGGACTCGCATATTTTTTTAGGACACTCATTGCGAGTAGGGGTGGCAATTCGTGTTATCGTGTCATAATCGTGTCGACACGATTATGACACGACACGATTAGAGTAAACCCGTACACGACACGATTATTATTCGTGTCAGAAATCCAAACCCGTACACGACACAATTATCTTAGCGGGTCACACGTGTCGACACGATAACACGTTTAATAAATTTGTCATTTGACACAAATCTAAAACTCACACGATTAATACACAATTAAACGTGTAATGACACGACACGAAATTGACACGATTAACATAATATAAATAATTAAAATGTTTATATAATCTTAAACGTGTCTTAAGCGTGTCATTTTCGGGTTAAGCGGGTTGACCCGAAAATGACACGTTTAATAAACATGTTAAACGTGTCGACACGATTATGACACGAAAATTAAATGTGTCACCCAAACCCATTTATTTCGTGTCGTTTTCGAGTCGTGTCATCGTGTCGTATCGAAAATTGCTAGCCCTAATTGCGAGTCCTAAATTGTGTTTTTTTAAGAATCTCAATGAGTGTCCTAAAAACTCCATAAATATTTTTAAGGACTTGCATTTATGTGTGTGTCCTAAAAAAATATCCCGTAAAGGGTATTTTCTAGTAGTGTATGTTTTACAAAATGGATCAAAATATTACCTTATACTCAATTTTGGTCAAAAAAGATTCAAATATAATCTTTCATTATCAGCTCCTCGGCCACTTTCTTCGTTTTTCTGAACTCATCGCATCGCTAACGACTCGAGAAGTATTTTTATAATTGAAAATATTTTGACCAAAACCGGGTCTAGAGTACTATCTTGATCCATTTTGTAAAACACAGAATTTAAATTGTCATTTATTAACAAAACATATAGTCTGATCGCGTATTCGGGAATAACACAGGGACCAAAATGATATTTTTCCTATAATATTTTAAGATTATTAGATTTTAATTACCAAAAGAAATGATTATTACATTTTAAGTTTGATACTATTTAGGATGTTATTTTATTTTTGTATCTAAATTATAAAAATATAAAATTAAATTGATGATCATTTCATTTAATCAAGAAGTTTTTCTTTTTCTTTTCATTTTATTATTATTAATGGATACGGGTAATCATGTTTTTTCCTCATTATTTATTGGTTAATACCCACACCGTTCCCGATGGTTAATGGGGCATGTATGGTTATATAATTAACATATGTGGATGAGAATAATAATTGAAAAATTGCTCTGATGCGCACCATTGTCATTCCTAATTGTTATATATGTACAATTTTGGGGAATAACTTTATTAGTAAAAGTATTACAAGGGTAATAAATTAATAATTTTGGCATTACATGTTAAAATAGTTTTTGGTTATTTTTTAGTTTATTTTGAGTATATAGGTAGTTTTTTTTAGGTATATTTTGAATATATTTTTGGCACATTTTAGTATATGCAATGGGTTAAAGTTGATTTCTAATTGAATATATTTTTTAGTTTAGTTGAGGTATATGTGTAGTTGTTATGAGATATATATTGGGTTGATATCTAGTTGGATATATATATATTTTTTTAGTTTTATTTTATTTTAGGTATATCTTGGGTTTATATATATTTTTAAAAACAATCTTTGTGTCTAATGGTAATATTTTTCAAGTTATTTTTTAGTTTATTTTGGTATATGTTTAGTTGTTTTGAGATATAATTTTAATTTATTGTTGACACATTTCAAAATGTAGGAATAAGTTTTTCAAAGTTGTTATTTTGTTTTTTTAGTTTATTTTGGGTTGATGATGCAATGAGTTAATGTTTAATTGATTTGTAATTGATTTTTCAATATTATATTGTTGTTGTGCTATCTAATTCATTTTATGTTGCTTTTACAATATTGTATTGTTGTGGAGTTGTTGTCTAATTGATATTAAGTTGTTTTTTAATATTGTATTTGTATTGTTGTGTGATTGATGTCTGAAAAAAAAAAATTGAGATAATAAAAATGTAAAAAGTTTAAAAAAAAGGGCATAAAAATGTGTATTTATAGAATAACCCTTTTTATAACTATATTTAATTTTCTTTAAATTTAGACAATGAGCCCTCCCAAAAAAAATCACATTTTGGCGCGGTGAAGTCACACTCTTCCACCGTCCCCTAACTATGTTTATGACTGCGAAGACTTTTTAAAGTTAACAATAGACCAATTAATAAAAATATTAATAAATAATAAAAATCCTATTAAATATTATTACAAGTCATGTAAAAAAAATGGTTATCACTAGCTAGCTTTGATAATCGAAACAAAAAATAATGTATCATTATTATGTTAAAGTTCAAAAGCAGTATTATATCTAATGATGATGGAACATTGGTCAACCAAATGTTAGAGAATCTGAGATCATCGTTAACAAAGGAGCATATATATTTATATATAACGTAAGCAATTATTATTAATACATATATTTATTTATATATATTAATACATATATATTTTTAGGACAATTTTTTTTGTATGAGAGTTTCATTTTAAGCCCTACTTATAGGACTCTCAGTATTTTTCGACCCGTGAATAGTTTTCGGCGAGATTTTTTTTATAACCGTGTATATTGTAGCTATTTAGAGCATCTGCAAATTTTTAAGAAATTCCGAATAGTTTACCGTACCGAAAACTAGATTCAAACATGTTGTTTTCCACACGCATAAAAAAAAATTAGTCACGCGTGCAACAACATATTTGAACATAGTTTTCGATATTGTAAACTATTCGGAATTTTCTGAAAATTTGCAGGATGTTCTAAATAGCTACAATATACACCGTCATAAAAAAAAATCGCGTCGAAAACTGTTCAAGGGTTGAGAACACTGAAAGTCCTATTGATAAGACTTAAAATAAAGTCCCAATAGGAGAATTTCCCAATATTTTTATATAGCTTAAGCAATTATTACCGAAGTGTAATCTCAAAGTTCATCATAATAGTTTGATTTTGAATAATAATGTTAGAGAATATGATCATCATTAACAAAGGAGCATATATATTTATATATACATACATATATATATATATAACGTAAGCAATTATTACCGAAGTGTAATCTCAAAGTTCACCATAATAATTTGATTTTGAATAAATATAAAGTTGCAAATATATGCATGTAGACAAGATTTTGCAAATTGAAGCTGAACGTGATAAGACAATTTTGAATATAAAATATTCAACACTCAAACAATTATAGATCGAATATTCATAATACTTGACTACCAATAATGACTAAATGGCCGTATGGATAATAGTTCCAACTTCCAAGCAAAGTTGAGCTGAATGAAAAGATATGAATATATACAGACACTTTTAGAGAATATATATTATTCAATGTAAATGGAAAAATTAAATATACAACTATGTGCAACTTATTCCAATAAACAAGATGATAAATAAATAAGATGGTAACTTTATTATAAAATATAAAAGTAAATAAAAATAGAGAATAATAAATATTACTACAACAAAATAGGGGTTTTATGACTTTATTTGGGAGACATTGAAAGTCTACTATGTCTCCCAATTGGGAAGACGTTGTAGACAAGGTCATTGTAGGTATAAGTCTCACGTTTCCCATTGGAAGAGGTGGGAGCCGTGGGAAGTCTCCCACCTCTCTCAAAGGGAGACATTGAAAGTCTCTCAGATTAAAAACAAAAATTAAATAAATTTATAATTAATTAAATTGAAATGATTTTAATATTAATTAAATTGAAACCAATTTAATATTAATTTAAATTAAAATTGACATAATTAATAAAATAAAAATATGCAAGAAACACAAAATTTGTTAGACATATTCAAAATTAACAAATATTGCATTGTGTATGAAGAAAGATGTAAAAAATAAAAAAACCAAATACAATATTTGTTAGACATATTAAAAATTAACAAATATTGCATTTATGTATGAAGAAAGAGGTAAAAAATAAAATAACCTATCAACGAGGTCGGTTACTTTGGATTATTAGTAACATATATGTCGTTCATTCTTGTCGCAACTCATCAATTTGTGCATCTGTATATGCCGTACTTGTTAGCTGCAAAAAATATAAAGTAAAATATATTAATTAGTTATTTGATTACATTTATATATATGGTTTAAAAAATAATTTGTAAATTTTAATTAATAATATCGTTCTCAAGTAATGTCCGGGACTCGCATGTTCAATCAAATCATTCAACATCCTCATTATGTAGTATCCACATGCCACATTGTCCAGTTGGTGTGGACACTAATTATTTAAAAGTATCAGTAATTCATTATTAAATTGAAACTTGTTAAAAAATGCATACATATTATTCTACTTAATAATTGTAAAAGTTCAAAATTTTAAGTTGTAATTACTTACCTGAGGTTGCTTAATACGTAGAGTATCAGGGATCTCGACGTCAGGAAGATTCATAGAGAAAAAAAGATTGAAAGCGTTGACGATCACTGATACAATCTCCTCACGGTTATTCAGATCTGAATTCACCGGATCACAACAATAAACATGATATGCATATGGTGCCAAAATAAGCAACATCCAATGTTCACTGCATAAGAAAAACCAAAAAAATTATAACTCAAATGTTAAACAAAGAAAGTATTGATATGGGTCAGAAAAACGACAACCTTTTAAACTTACCCATGGTTCCAAGGGACAAGCGTAACTTGTTCTTTTAATTTTATGTCATTGCATCGTCTGAACAGATTTTGAACACGATCGTCGAATGAACTCCCTTGAGTGGCTCCAATATTAGGATTGACAAATAAAAACTTATTTTGGCGACCTTGTTGTACCACATATCTGTAAATGAACCAAAAACAAAAATATGAAAATTGTTATATGATTGAATACATCAAATTAGAAAATTAAATGAACGAACTTTGTGAGATGATGATATATACCTCATGTAGCTAACGACCACTGCTTGTCCAATCTTCTCCTTTCGAGCAAACAAAAGTATGTCATCCTTAAATATATAACAGTGAGACATATCTTAATCAAAAACTTCAGACTCTATGCCTAGATTGACACACTCGCCATCAGCCCAATGAGATATGATATTTTGTAATCGTTCCAATGGACTATGGGGCAATTGTGTTGGAGGAGTTTGTGGTCGTCTTCTTTCTCGTGGTTGTTGTGTTGATGGAGCTTTTGGTCATTGTGATCTGGTCCTACTTGTAGAGGGAGCCTGTATACAACAATATCAACAATTAAAAAAGAATGCAAACAAATAAATATAGAATTGTAAAGATAATTATGTAAAAATTTGACATCACCTCATGATATATATCTTCAGATATAATGACCAAATCCTTAGGCCACGCTATTAGCGTCCCAATGGCTTGAGCAACTATGTACATGTCCAAATCAGGATATGCAAAAGGGAGAGGACATGTTGGCTTAATAACGCTAGTAATCATAACTTGGTAGTTGTTGCATGCCTCTCTTTCAATGAGTTTACCCTAATGCAACAACGTTTGAAACCGAACCAATTGCTTATTGGCATGCTCGGCCCTGCACAAGAAACATATTATATACAAATAAGCATGTTGAAACAGTAAAGAAATTTATTTGGTTTCAAAATATTCAAGAAAGTTTAATTACCTCTTGCAAAAGCGGTTGTAGTGCAATAATTTGATCTTCTGCTTGAGGCACTAGTGGGTCAGAAGTATAGTAGGATGCATGCGCTGGTGGCACTGGTGGGTCGGGCACATAGTATGATGTTGGTGTTGGTGGGACTCCAACGTTGGATCCCGACCCACTCTGTTGGGCCATGAATTTTCTCAAGAGCTCATCTTGTTGCTGAAGGCGCTCTTCTAAACGTTGTGCTTGTTGACGATGCTTTTCTTCTTGTTTTCGAAATCTTTCTTCAAACTCCTTTCTAATGTTGTCATTCGAAGAAGAGGCTTTCAATTTATTTTTCGTTGAGGTAGGTGTTGGAGTATTCCAGTATACTGTGCGGGACACACCGTGTCCTCCAGCCCTAACACGTCCTCGGGGCTCAGGAGTGCCCAATGCCCTCATCAGCACATCATCAGGGCCATCAGGTGCCCATTTACCCTCAGCTTGGAGTTTTCGGTAATGATCTTGTGAAACAATATTCACATAAAGTTATATATAGAAGCTAATATATAATTTGATATATCAACATTATTAAATATGAACACTTACAATATTTTTTTGAATCTCAGAGGCCTCTCCAACTAGCTCTCCTTTTGCATTCCGACGACCCATGCTCCACAAGTCTGCCCTGTCAAGTTCAGTCAGACTTTTCCCACTTTGTTCCATTAACATCTCTTCAATACGCACATAGCCTCCTCTAGAGAGATTGTGATTGTATTTATTCAATGCTCGATAATTTTGCATCTCTTCTCTCTTTCTACGCCACTCGGGAGTTAATATTGAGTTTACAAACTTTAACCATTCATCTGGAGTTATGACATTCTCAAATCCAAGTGGAATAGCTGGCGGGAACTCATTTGAGAATTTTTTTCATAGCGTCATACACGTGTATCCTTGTGAGATTAGTCTTCCAATTTCGGAAGTACTTTCCCGCATCCATCAACATTTGTTTCTTATGTTTGGGGTCCAAATCATAAGTTTTCTGCAAGTTTGAAAGTAATAAGAATCATATTATCAAAACAATATATATTTTAAAAACATTAAATGAATTATAATTAATAAAATCATACCTTCATTGTATCCCATATTATATTTTTATCCACCATACTAACATCGTTCCATGTGTTAGTGTTGATGGACACAGTGGCTCGAACAATAGCTCCAAGTTGTGATGAAACATTGTTTCTAGTCTCACCAACTATTTGACCATACTCATTGTATTCAACAGGTGTAAGATGTCCTTCACTCCTCTTTTTGGTGTTTTTAGACATCCATGTACGTCATCTCGCATTTTTTTGTTCTTGTTCCACTAGCTGAGAATGAGGGCGATGCTCCCCCTCATTAGAACTACCACCAAAAGGATCACCCTTCATCTGTAACAACATAAATATAATTATTATAAAAATTTTGGAACCTCATAATCATAAAAAAAAGTTATACAAACATTTGAATTAAAGATGAAACAAAAATATGAAACTAAAAATTTCACATATCATAAACATATCAAACTCATTAAATGGTACCTCAAGACCCATTATCATCAACCCATAATCCTTCACCGTTTTCACAGAAACAAATACAATCATCATCAACTTCATCATTATCTTCTAGTGCGGTGAATGTGACAAGTTCTTCTTCGAGAGGTATATCATGTAAATCACCATCTTTAATCTTTCATTCTCTTGTTTGCGTTGGAAGAACAATTGACCATTGGTTGTCTGAAGGATCATTCACATAAAATACTTGTTTGGCTTGTGAAGCTAATATAAATCGGTTAGATTTGTGCCCAATTCAGTTTAGATTAACTAATGTGAAACCATAATCTTCATATATTATGCCGCTGTCACTTTTCACCCAATCACAAAAGAAAATAGGTACTCGAGTTGTGATATAATCTAACTCCCAAATTTCATTAACTACTCCATAAAAAGTCATATCACATTCAACTGGATTTTTATCTTTTGCACTAGAGACTTGCACAGTTTTAGCAACAAGGCTAACACCACTGTTTTGTGTGTTTCTGTTGCTATCGCGCTCCCTAGTGTTAAATAGAGTACCGTTAATCATGTATGATGAAAACTTGATGACATTAACAGAAGGTCCTCGAGAAATCCACTTAGCGATGTCTGAAACCTTATTTGATGTGTTTTGTAATTCTGCCACAACCTATTAAATCAACATACCAAAAACAAATCACTAAAAACAACCAACCATGTCATCTTGTAATTACCAATTAATGACAACTTTCCATAATCGACACAATTTACCTTTTGTTCTATCCAACTACTAAAAGTTCGATAATGTTCGTCTTGTAACCATTTTGAGTTCCTTGACTTTGATGGAAATTTGGTCTTTATCCAATTAAAATGTTCCATTCAATTATACATATATGTTATTAAACAACTGAACATACAAAATTACACAACTTAAACTAAAAGTATTATATGAATATAACTCACTCGATATAAGGTTGAATTTCATTTATATTCTGCAACACAAGACGATGCGCTTCATCTAGTATATCTCGACTTACTGTGCATACAACGCTACCACGACGACTCTGAATCTCAACATTTTCAACATCATTTAACCCAATTCTTTGTACACCAGTCAGGTATTCAGAACAAAATTCAACTGCCTCTTCTGCAATATAGCATTCGACGATGCATCCTTCTGACCGACTTCTATTTCTAACATACTCCTTAAGAATCTTCATATATCGCTCAAATGGATACATCCATCTTAAATAAATGGGACCACAATATCTTAGTTCTCTAACCAAGTGAACTGTCAGATGGATCATTATATCAAAAAATGCCAGCGGAAAATATTTCTCCAACTCACACAGTACCTCAACAATTTCATCTCTTAACTTAGGTAACTTAAGTAGATCAATCACCTTACAACACAATGACTTGAAAAACAAGCATAACCTTGTGATTACATCTCGAACCTTCCTAGGCAACAAAAATTGAATGGCCACTGGTAGTAAATGCTGCATTAGAATATGACAATCGTGAGATTTCATACCAGTCAGAATACAACTTTTCATGTCGACCAATGACCTTATATTTGAGGAATATCCGTCTGGAACTTTTATATTAAACAAACATCTACAAATTTCCATTATTTCCTCTTTAGTAAGAGTGTAAGCAGGAGGAGGTAAATATGTTTATCTCTTATCTGGTTTTGGAGTTAATTCATCCCTTATACCCATTGCAACCAAGTCTTGTCTAGCCTTAATTCCATCCTTAGTTTTCCCAGGAATATTCAACAAAGTGCCAATCAAACTATCACATACATTTTTCTCTATGTGCATAACATCTAAATTATGATGTATAAGTAAGAAAGGCCAATATTCAAGTTCGAAGAAAACAAATTTCTTTTTATAACACCCTTTTGGCTCCTCCACAACCTTAGCCTTATGACTACGTTTCATCTTTGTAGGTGTACGAACTTTAGGCTTCCCTAACTTGAACACAATTTTAGACATCTTCTCAAGTACTTGGATTCCATTCAATGGCTCAGGAGCCTCCTCAAACTCTTGTTTACCATTGAATGCCTTCTTCCATGTCCAAAGTTTATGCGTATTAGGCAAGAACTTCCTATGTCCCGTATAACATATTTTCCGAGAGTGTTTCAAGTATTCAGAACATGTTTTTTCTTCACAAACGGGGCAAGCCTTATATCCTTTCACACTAAACCCAGATAAATTTCCATAAGCAGGGAAGTCATTAATTGTCCATAATAAGACCGGTCTAAGATTAAATTCTTCATGCCTATACGCATCATAAACCTTAACCCCTTCATCCCACAAAGTTTTCAAGTCATCTATAAGAGGAGCTAGATAGACGTCAATGTCATTACCAGGTTGTTCAGGTCCTGATATCAACAAGGTCAAAAGCGTAAACTTTCTCTTCATACACAACCATGGGGGTAGATTGTAAATAACAAGCATAACAGGCCAACAACTATACTTACTGGTAAGAGATGCGTGTGGATTAAACCCGTCAGTTGAAAGACCTAGACGAATATTACGAGATTCATTTCCAAAAGAAGGCCACTTCAAATCAACTCTTTTCCAAGCTAGGGTGTCAGCTGGATGTCTTAATTTACCATCCTTTATTCTTTCATTATCATGCCACGACAAACTTTTAGCATGTTCGGCATTTCTAAACAATCGGATGAACTGAGGAATTGGCAGAAGGTACCACAGAACTTTGGCAAGTACTCCTTCCTTGACATCGTCACCATTTCTTTTCTTTTTCCATCGTGACTCACCATAAGTAGGACACGATTTTGCGTCTGCAAAGCTATTTCGATATAATATGCAATCATTAGGACATGCATGAATTTTTTCGTACTGCATGCCTAATGAGCATAACGTCTTCTTTGCCTCATAAAATGAAATTGGAATTTCATTATCTTCGGGCAATAGCACCTTCAAAAAACTAAATAAATCAGTAATGTTTTTATCACTCCAGCCATGTTTAGCTTTTAGATTATACAACCTAAGAAGCGCGGATAATTTTGTAAATCTTGTACAACTAGGGTAAATTCGTTTCTCAGCATCATTAAGGAGTGTCTCAAACTTATTTTGGTCTACTCCTGATCCAAAATGTGCGTCGTCAATCATTTCATCTAATGGATCCCAGTTCTCATCTACTATATTTCTCCTCACTCCTTTTTGTCTACTTGGCAGAGTTGGAGCAATAGAAGCTATCTCCCCATGGTAATACCAAATTGTGTAACTCTTGTCGATCACATTGAAATATAAGTGTTCTTTAATCTTTTTAAGATCCATCTTTTTAACATTTCCACACTTAAGACATGGACAATAAGTAAAATTTGGGTCTTTCACATTTTCCGAACAAAACCTTAAGAACAAATCGACCCCGTTCCTATATTCCGTAGATAACCTATTCATTGACATCCACTGTTTATCCATATATTCTCCTATGTCTATCAAAAAGAAAAGAAACGTCACTAAATAAGCACTTGATAAAGTTGGATGTCTATATAAAACTAATCGTTTATTATCCTAAATAAAATCGGGCAGCATTTCCCCGATAATAGTTACCTAACCATCTGCATGTGAATAGCAAAACAAACAATGCAAACAACATACAATAAGTTTCTTCCTTATAGGATGTCTATATAAAACTAATTGTTTATTATCCTAGATAAAATCGGGCAGCATTTCTCCTATAATAGTGACCTAACCATCTGCATGTTTATAGAAAAACAAACAACATACAATAAGTTTCTTCCTTATAGCTCTGCAGCAAACAACCAAATTTCTCAGAACCTACTTCACTAAAACACACAAGTTCTCAGCCTTCCGTTATCACCGCAGCATACAATTTTAATCTTAGAACCTACTTCACTATAGATGAATATTTAAGATATTCAAACTCCTCTAACATTTGTTTAATAATATTAAAAGTAGAAGTAATAGAATATATATTTACCTCTTGCAATTAATAATCCAAAAGCTAGCAAAATTACTTCACATAGTAATCGAATTCGCTATTAAATCCACAAACCAATATAATTAAATTAATAAATAATAAATAAAATATCACTAAATATCTAGCAATATATAACTTATTATTGTAATTTTAGAAACTTAATTACCTCAAATGTGTGATTGATATTGAAATTTTGATGCAAAATACTCTCTAAAATCTCACCACCAAAATCACAACCTGCGAAATTAAATTAATTAATATGTTAAACATAAGTAAACAAATATCACTAAATATCTAATAATAGTAAATGATTGGTAAACAAATAAAAAAACTCCAATGTGCCACTAATTATAACCTAAACAAAAAATCAATAAAAAATTTCATAACCTAAAAACTTAATAATCAACAAAAACATAAAAAATTTCATATATTTATATTTTAAAAATTATTTAATAAATTTATTTTAACATAACTATATATATATATAACAAAATAGTTACAATTTAAAAAAAAGTTTAAATATATATATACAAAAATATATCTAAATTTCGAAATAAAAAATGATAAAAATTTAAAAAAATCATGAACATATATACTCTAATGAAATCTATACAATGTGATAGGTTAAATTAAAAAAAACTAAAAAAATCATAAATTTATAAAAAACTTCCATGAAAAAACTAAAAAATCCTACAATGTATATAAAAAAATGCATAAAAATGTAAAACTAACACAAAATCATGTATATTACTCATCCTAATGCTAAACCTATGATTTTTTTTCAAAATAATTAACTAAAAATCAAGAAAATTAAAAAAAAAAACTTACCTTAAAACCCTAAAAACGCTGCTTGCTCTCGGTTTGCTCTCTGGTTCGCGTGTGTGAGGAAGAAAGGAGGATATAACAAGTAAATATATGAGGGAGACATCCAACACCTCCCACTGGAAGACGTGGGACACGTGACACGTCTCCCAGTGGGAGACGTTGGATGTACTCCTAGCCACTTCTTCATCCTATTTCCAACGTCTTCCACCATTTTTAATGTCTTCTAATTGTAGGCATTAATAAAAACTTTCAATGTCTTACACCATTAGACATTTAAAACCCACGATAAGTTTTAATGTCTTACACCAATGGTGTAAGACATTGTATGGAGTCATTGTATATCAAATTTGTTGTAGTGTATATTGATAATACAACTCAAAGTATAACAAAACAAATAAACATATAAGATAGAAGCAAAAAGTAAAGAAGTAGAAGAACAAGATAATAAGAAGAACAATAGATAAATTCTCACACTCACACAACCAAGGTGTAGAGTTGTGAGAATCACCAACTTGAACAAGGTTCAAGACCTTTATCCAAAAGCTTATTCTCCCATATTCTTTAAGCATTAAGGAATCTCTCAAGGAAATAGTTCTCTATAATTGTCAAGCCTCTATGGTGTATTTTTCAGCCAAGTACTTTATGAATGGAAAATTGCGTGTCTTACAAGTGAGCATTAAGCTCCTATTTATAGAGTTTTGAGACACCTTTTGAATTTCAAATTCCACAAACCTCCATAGTTGTTAACAATGTTTAATTGGATGTTTTTGGAATTAAAAATGAGTTTTGGGAGTTACATGAGGTGTTAGAGCCGTTCAAGATGGAAAAAAGAAGTTGGAGTTGGCTGGCAGCGTCCCAGGCCAACGCCAGAGATGTTCATGGCCGCGACCACATCTCCAATTTCAACAAAACTCAATTTTTGCATTTCCAAACGGTTCAATCTTCATCCCACATGACTTTGTAACCTCCATACATACTATGAGAGTTAAAATCATGTCTTTAACAACCATAGTACTTATGACTTTGAGAAATTCAAACTGAAAATGTGTAGCATATAATCTACACATTATTGGGTAATATTTGAGAGTTACAAATTTGTAACTACAAAATATGTTATATTTGAGCACACACATGTGTCCAATTTTATAACTCTCGGAAATATGTTACAAGATGTGACAAATCATTTTTTGTCACATTATTTAATATGACATTATATTATTTAAAATAATATAGCATTCCACCACCTAGATTAAATAATCACTTTTGTAACACTTATTTAATCAATTAAACATTATATTAAAATATAATATTCTCATACTTGACTAAATAATTACTCTCTATAGAAACTTTTGCATTGACGCATAAAGTAAAATGTATTTCGATTTAAATTTTATCTTAGTGGAATTATTACAAAGTTTGTTAAAATTTTAGTTGTTGAAGCATTGAACCACTATCCATTGATAAGAAACTGATGATAACACACACATTTGCTATGTTTATGGAATTAAAAATGAGTTTTGGGAGTTACATGAGGTGTTAGAACCGTTCATGATGGAAAAAAGAAGTTGGAGTTGGCTGGCAGCGTCCCAGGCCGTAGCCAGAGTTGTTCCTGGCCGCGGCCACAACTCCAATTTTAGCAAAACTCAACTTTTTCATTTCCAAACGGTTCAATCTTCATCCCACTTGACTTTGTAACCTCCATACACATTATGAGAGTTAAAATCATGTCTCCAACAGCCATATCACTTATGACTTTAAGAAATTCAAACTCAAAATGTGTAACATATAATCTACACATTATTTGATAATATTTGGGAGTTACGAATTTGTAACTGATTTTGTAACTCCAAATTATATTACATTTGAGCACATGCATGTGTCTAATTTCGTAACTCTCAATAATATGTTACAAGGTGTGACAAATCACATTTTGTCACATTATTTAATCTAACATTATATTATTTAAAATAATATAACACACTTAAGATAATATATCATGATCACTTTCTTAATATGTTATAGAAAATTACTGCCTTTTGATTCAAATAATTTGAATAATGTTACCCGAAAAATCAAGAAAAATACTCGGATTCTTATTCTAATTTCAACAAGGATTGAAAGGTTTTCATGTATAATATTTTACATGAGTTTATTGCTACATTTTTGTTAGCCATTATTTGCTCCTAATTGAGTTTGTGTTGGGTAGAGTCAAAAAATTATAATAAGGGACTTTATACATCTATACTAATAGAAAGACTTAATTACAACTTTGTTAAAAAAAATTAAGATAACCAAATCATACAACTTTATCAGATATTATATAATTGAATCAAATATTACATTTTCCTTAAATCACTTACTATCATAACAGCTTTCTTAAAATAAATTAGTTAGCCAAAATAGCATTTTATTAATAATTTCATTTATATTTCTACTTTACTTTGAAATTTGATATGATTTATATCTTTTGTAGGTAGTTTTTCTTTATTATATTGGATCTAAGGTATGTAGAGGCTAAATTCTACAATTGATGATATTGAGTCATTTGGTGGGCACACATTACTTAAATAACAAAGAAAAAACTCTAAAAAAAATGGTTACAACCGGAATATAAGTATTTGAGAGAAACTAAGCTTTGAATATATGAGATAAAATGTGATAGCTTTGAAAGAGTTTAGTAGCATGGGGGTTGGGCATTTTATTAATTGGCCTTTTGAGTGTCATTACCCAAACTTAGTGAAAGGACCAGCAAAGTGGTCTTCCTCCGAATAGGAAACAAGCACAAACAAGTATTCCCAATGTTCTTCAATGTGGTTCCCAAATAAGAGCAAGAGAAATTTCCTCTTATTAATTAGCTTGAATGACACTAAGACAATCAGATTCTACTATGATCGAAGTGTAGCCCAATTTTTTCAACGGAGTGACTGTGACACCATGAAGAATGGCAGCTGCGTCCGCCAGTTGGGTGACCGGAGTTGCCGAAAGGGTTAGAACCAAAGAAGCTATAAAATCCCCATTCCCCACTATAATTTCTAATCAGTGATCACAACACCAATACCCACTTTCATTTGCTCTTCCTTAATGGCTGGCATCAACATTGACTTTCATCAACATTTCCAATTATTGTTATAAATATCTTATTGGATTTTTTTTATTTTCATTTTGGTTGTTTGATTAGCAAATACTATTTTACAAAAAGAAAAGTAAGTGGTGGCAATAAAACCACCCCTTGGCATATATATGTGTTGGAATTAAAATCTTATAAGTTTAAAAAAAAACTGATATAAAAGGGATTTTCTCATATTTTAAACAACAAATTTCATCCAAAAAAAAATCTGTCAAGTTATAACGTTTTTATTATCCGATGCGAAGGCCTAAGAGTCAAATTGAAGAATAAAAAGTCTTACAAGTTGGTGTATAAAATTTGGTCATTTGGTGTAATAGCAAACTCTATGGTGGGTGCGTTGGTATAAAAATTAACAAAAAATGCATTATATCGGTTTCTCCATTGGAAATTTCGCCAACATTAATCAGCATTCACTTCCTAAACATGAAATGCTTTTATCTGTCTGTTCCTGAAAATGAGAAATACATTTATGGTCCTAAAATTACAAAAACATAACCATGTTGCCAAAGCTTACAAACAGCCTATAGAGCATTCTCTAGTCTAGACAAAGACTCAAGCCTACACATATTTACCTCTGTATTTGGGCTTTGATTCTTTACTCAAATTTCCCTCACTGCCTGCATTTGAATTAGTATCAGCAGGACTAAATATAGCAGAATGAAGTTTACCATCTTCTAACCACTTTACATGGTTCTCCCTGAACTCCATATGTTGTAACCTAGCTGCTTCAGCAATTTCTTCGGTGTATGGGCTAACCTTAACCATTGTCAGTAAAACTCGGCTATATCGAGAACTCAGAATCTGCTCAGAAGAAGCAATCAGTTTGAAACATGGGTGTTCAGGGAAATGGTCCTCCTCCACAAATTCATCTTCTCTCAGTACTGGGTAGAAGTACACAAGCCTTCCACCCATAACAATCATCCTAGCTGCAAGATCAAGCAAATCATGCACGCACTCTGCTAAGCTGTAAGGTGCAGTTGATGGTATGTGGCCTATCCTCTTGTCATCAGGTACAACATAAGGGGCCACAGCTCCCTTTAGCAATTTTCGGCCACCAGATTTTCGCCCCCCAGCACGAACTCCATAAGGAGGGTCACATATTATGGCATCAAATACCTGTACGAAAAGGTAAATATTTTAAATTAAGAAACATAAGTTCTTAGCCCATAAAATAAGATAATTTATTGATCAATCTAGTTAGAAGGAATGGCAAGTATGATCAAATAAAACGTCTGAAACAGAAAGGGTATAGCAGACAATCTAATTCCAGAAGACCTCTATTGAAAGAAAAATGAAACAATTACAGCCCGGGAAAATTCCCAACAGCCCAACATGCAACAAAACAGGGGGTTCTTCACCTCTTTTAATCCAGGGCGCCAAGGGGGGAGATTATTATCTGCTCTTAACAAAGCGATTGGCATTGGTAAGCCGTACTGCAAAAAGAAACAAAAATAAGTCACCTTTAGGTTTCTCCCTCAAGCCTCAAGAAATGAATCAACCAACATTTAAGGAACTGAAGATTGCACATCATAACCTCATACGCAAAATAACAATTTGACATATAAATCATGATGAATTTAAACTCAAAAGTCCTGGTGATAATTCCTACACTATTTGCACATGTAACAGATCAATGTGATTAAGTAGATTCACCTGCTTAAAATTGCTCCAGACATTACAGTCAGGACCACGTCCATCACGTACCACCCTTATGTCTATGTCTGCACCCTGAAGAATTTACATCAGTCCAAACTGAAAACAAGTCATCTCCATGACTAACCTCAAAAGAGGATAAGAAACTACATAAGATAAAGAGACAGAGAAACAAATGCAGACCATTGTCATTGCCCCAAAATGAGCTGCAGCGACAAGAATACTCCCAGTACCAACGAAGGGGTCATAGACAAGCTTCCCTGGCATTGCCAGTGCTTGATTGGCCATTAAGAAGGCCATTTCTGCATCCATTGCAGTTGGGCCAAGATAGTTGCGGCTTTTTAACTGATAAGTTGGTAGAAGTTTTCTGTCAGCACCACCGATCTCTCGGCCAAAAAAGATTCTCCTTTGAACTATGGGTGGAAGTCCATTATTAACCCCATAATTATCAGTTTCCATAAGCCAGAACTTGTGCTCCGGATTTTTCAAATTAACACGACCCTGTGGCAAATCGAAAGTATAAAACTTTTATCAAAACAAAAGCAAAATCAAAACAGTATTGAAAAAAATATTCAGAACCCCAAAAAATCAAGAAAATATCCGCTCAAAACTTAATAAGATGATAAACAAGATACAAGCAGAGGGAATGGCATGCAACTTTCTTCATATTTCTCTCACTTTTATTACATGCAAGACCATTTGCACACAAAAAAACAGCAGCTCAGATTTTAGACTAACTAAATCCCAGTAAAGTATCTGAATCAAAATTCGAAAGTAAAACTCCTAGAACATTAATAACCCCAGTTAAACATCTAAAAGCAACAACACTAAGCACACACTAAAACTCCTGGAACATTAATAATCCCAGTTAAACATCTAAAAGAAACAACACTAAGCACACAATAAAACTCCTGGAACATTAATAATCCCAGTTAAACATCTAAAAGCAACAACACCAACCACACACACAAAAAAAAAAACAACCGAAAGTAGTGAAAAACCCAATCTAAGCTGCCCAACCTTAAAGGGAATGTAATTGAGCCCCTGAATGAGCTGAGTTTGCTCCTGCAAACTGAGAGAATTCCCAAAAGTATCGACATTAACCTTGAAAGTGCTTTCAGGTTCTAAGTACGGCAACTTCCTTTCTTCCGGGTAACTTTTAATAGACTCCTCCAGCTCTTCGTAGCTATCACCTTCCCCCCAAAGTTCATACATTCCTCTCACTAGTATGCCTACCAAAAAATTAACTATAAGAAAAAGAACACTCTTTCAACAAAAACGTAAGAATGAGTAAAATGGAAATGAAAATTGCTCACTCCGATTGGCGATTTTGCTGGCTATTTCTTCGGAAGGAAGATTGACGAGATGGAAAGGAGAATCTGGGTGGTGGTGTTTGGGAAGTTTCCACTCCAAAGTGCAATACCCAAAAGGGCTTTCTTGATCTTCATCGAAAGCTCCAAAGAGATGAGCAAGAGATTCGACCTCTGATTTCCTGTAGTCCAATAACCTATGGAAGAACACGCACAGATACCACATCTTCTTCGGTTTTGCTTCTGAGTTGCTAAGACTACGATTGAAGAAGACAACTCGAAATACGGATGTAAAACCCCAAAAACCCTCGGGCCTGGATTCTCTGCTTGTACTTCTAGGTACAAGCGGCTACTGCATCTGTAAGTGACTGGTATTTTTAATTTTTTTTTACAATTCATAAATTTTTAGAAATAATTATACATTTAGTCCCAACATGTCAATAATAAATTTTAGTAACAATAACTATTTAAAATTGATATTGTTTAGTAATTACACCCAAATCTCACGAAGTTAGGAGTATAATTGAATCATTTTTATTAGGTTTAATTACATATTTATTGTATAATTATATAGTTAAACAAATATATTAAATTTAGTAATTATTTTTAATTACACTCAATTTTAATTACAACTTGATCTTCCAAATATATTATAATTATTTTAAAATATATTTATATTTAATAAAATAAATTTTAATTCTATAATATATATTAAAAAGATATTATTTTCTACCCGATAGACAATGTAACTTACAATTACATTCAAATCATAAAAAAATTCACACAAACTAACTTTTTGCAATGGGTCATTGGTTACCGTCACTGGGAACAAAGAAGCTAAAACTAATATTGCAAATAGATAAGAAATGTTGAATATCACCAACAAGGATATTTTCCACTGAATATCCACCTCCCAAATCTTGAATGGCAAGGATAGCATTGTGATAATCACTTTCCAACTTGTGCACCAAAATACAGTCTCGATGACACCATTTAAGAGCCTCTAAACATGCCAAAAGCTCTGCCATATATGGAGAGTGTATGGCACATAACTAAATAGAGAGAAATTTGATGACCTTCTGGTATCCATCCCGTTCTACCACTCCCACTCCAACAACTTTGTCGGGAAGAAAGACAAACTTCCCAGCGCAACGAAATAATAAAGTTGCAAATAAATTTATTTGATTTTGCAAAATCACCAAACCCATAAAGAGAGATCTATTTTACTTCAAACTTCAATATTACATATACTCAAAACTCTCTACCCAAAACTCAATTCACAATTTGCTTCTCACTCTTAAACTTACTCTCACTCATGGGCGGACTTCATTGTTAAAAATAGTAAACAACAAAATGTGACCCATGCGATTCAAACCTAGGACCTCCAAGAGAGCGTGAGAGTCAATTTTGCCATCCAACCAATTGCATTCTATGAAATAAGTAATCATAACTAATATTTAATTACATGTAAACATGTTTTTAGCACTAAAATAAAAAGAATTACAAAGTCTGATAACTCTAGAAATTAGAGTTATTTTACCACATTTTTTTAAGCTAAAAATGATTTAGTTCTTAAGTTTTTAATTAAATTATTAAGTTTTAATTACTTTTTGAATTTATTAGCTTTATTTTAATTTTATAGATTTTTGTGTGTTTTTATAGTTATGGTGTCATAAAATGTTATTTGAATTATTATTGTTTAGTTTGAGGTAAAAAAAAATTTGTATTCTTGATGTTAAATATAAATTAAGTTATAATTAATATTTTCAAAGAATTATCTTGATTTATTTTAGTGGAAATATTTTATTATGACTTAGTTTATGCTTATTTTGTTAGGGAATTTGATGTTTCTTTTGGCTTTGAAAAGAAAAGTAGGAAAAAAAAGAGTGGCAAATTTGAAAGAAAATAAGCATGAAAGGTGGTATTTGTCAACTCCTGCCCAAGCCTTAGCCCGTGGCCCACCTCCTGCCAGGCCCACGGTCCGAGCCCAGCTCCCACCAGCCGCCTGCTTCAGGTCTCCTTCAGTAAGTGCTCACGCCTATCACCAGCTGCTCACTCCAGCAATTTGGGCCCAAGCCACCAATCCTCCAGCCAGGCCCAAGGCCCAATTCACTCCACAGCAATTCCTAGCACCAATTCACGTTCGGCCCAGCTCCAATTCAACCTCCAAAGCAGCTCCAACGCCTGCTTATGACCAGCTGCCCATTTCCAGCCACACGGGCCCATTGCATTCAGCCCCAAGCCCATTTTGGCCAGCCTAGACCAAGCACCAAACAACCACCAAAAAGACCCAAAAATCACATTTTCATTCCCAATATTTTTTACTCAAATATCAATTCACTTTTCCTTATTTTTCTTACCTAAATAAACATTCCTAATTTATTTTTTTTACCCTAGCTTTTCACTAATCTTTTTACCCAACCAAACATTTCATCTTTCCAATACCCTTACACTTACTCTATTTATCCTACCACTTCCCAACACAATTAAATTAATCAATTTATTTATTTTAATTTGATTAATTTAATCTCCGCATTTTGCCTACAAATAGAGTCTTGTAAGACCATTTGGGGAGCTCTTCCTCTTCATCTTTTTTTTCAACCTCTTCTACACTCCATATTTCTCTCTTCTTTTCACTATTTTCTATCTACCATTTTCATCTTTTGAAGAGCATGTCAAGTATGTTATTTTGTAATTTTTATTTCCATCTAGTTATGAGCTTCTAATCTTTTTCAAAGGTTATTAAGATGATGATGAAGCAAAATGTAACTAGATAGTATTTTTTTTTATTGTATGTTGATTTCCCATTTGTGTAACATTGTTTATGGATTTTTCTATCAAAAATATGCGTTTTTCATCTATTATTGAGTGTTAAAGCATATTACACTTAGTTCTTCATCATGCAAAAATATGATATTCTTTGATTAAATGTTTTTCATTAAATTGTTCACATCTAATTCTTAGAGCATAAGTATCATATTTTGCCTAAACATAATCTCTTTGATTTTTTTGTAGTTTCATTAGGTTGTAACACAACTAATGCTTAGAAATTATATCTTATATAAGTGAAGGAAAATCCTACATTTTTTAAAGAGTAACTTGTGCTTGAATAGAAAATATATTTTGAAAAAATATATAGTGTGATTTATTTCAACTATATCAAAACTTGGGAATCAATATACTTATAAATACTATTGAACTTGCATTTTGTGGATTCTAACATCTTAATAATCTTATTTTACATATGTCATTTGAAAACAATTTTTCTATTTAATCTTAAATCTTTTTATTACTTGTCTTTTATTTTTTTTTAAAACAAAATCTCATCAAATATTTGGAACTAGGTTAGAATATTATTGCTTTGTTTGAAATAGTTTCTTTTGATGTTAGTCAACTCCCATGGGTTCGACCTCGTACTTACATGAACATTATATTCCGAAACGATTCGTGCACTTGCGAGTTATAAATTTTTAAACATACCCGTTTTGGGTACAACAAAGTCCCACATTGTTTTTGGAGTTAAAGTTTATCTAATTTTCAACTATATAATCACCAAATTCGGTTTTAACTTATCAAAAATACTTCTTTGAAACTTTTATAGTTTTTAACAAGTGTAGTTTTTATTTTTTTTATTCAATTTTAAATTATTATAATGATCTAAAAAAATTGTAGTAGAAGAATTATTGGGATTCACTCATCATTTGAATAGATATCTCTTCAGGTATGTATGTGTAATTATATAAAAATAAAATTGTTTCTCTATATTTATTTGATATTTTTATCAATATAAATGTGTATGTATGAATACAAATTATGTAAGAAATGTATGTGTGATTGTTTATAAAAAAAATTGTCCTATAATTATTTGCTATTTTTATCAATATAAATGTGTAATTTATTAATACAAGCTAAAAAATGAAATCCCGTCGATGACAACTTTAAATGTACGAGCTGAAAAATGGATTTATTATGCTTAAATTTCATGACAATGTGTACTATTTTTAAGTAATACTTGAGATTTCTTGATAGTCATTACTCGTAAAAAGTAACTCCAAAATTTTAAATAATTTTTTAGCATATTATATTATTTGTTTTGAAAAAAAAATTTGTGCCCCCCCCCCCCCTTTAGCCAATTCCTGGGTCTGCCACTGCTCTCACTACTCTACGAACTCGCTCTCACACTCTCTTCAAAACCCACTATGACACTCTTCAAAATCCCTCAAAACCCACTATCACACTCTCTTCAAAAGCTCACACTCTCACATACACCAAATACACATTTATAGAGCTGTAAAAGTTGAGCACTAAGACAACTTGCCCAACAAGACACTCATTTTACACAAATTAGTAATTACCCAAAATTAAAAACTCTACAAATATAAATCATGATTAATTTGAGTCAACACTCAATAATCTCCACCTTGACTCAAATTCTCTAAACTCGCAACTTAAACCATCAATAAGAGTAAACATGCATCGAGTTCATACTCTCATTGAACTTCACATGAGCAATTGTCTTCACATTCTTCAATGACTCACTCCTCTTATGAGTGTTGAAGTCTTCTTTCTTCAAACAATCTTTGACTCCAGTTGGAGTCTTCACCACCTTGTTGCATTCTTTCACTCTTACGATGATAAAAATTTATGACTTGACTCCACCATCATAGCTCCACCTAAAATAGTCTTCCCAACTAGTTTATACGAATATTGCTCATTTTGACCCTTCATGACTACCAAGTCACCTTTTTTTATAGTCATTACACCATCTTTTGTAGAATAGTCACAACCAAGTGTGTCCAAGGCTCTTAGAGAGATTAAGCTCCTCCTCAATTTAGAAAATGTCTAACATTAGTCAATGTTCTCACAACACCATCAAATATTTTCACCTTAACAATTCCTATTCCAACAACTTTAGAACTAGAATTATTAGCCATCAAAACATTACAACTATCATATGCCTTATGTGTAATGTCCCACTCCTAATGAGATTTAAGTACTTTGATTAGTATTCCGGGAGGGCACGTGGGTTGATTTTGTGGATTATATTATAATATAATTGAGTATGCATTATTATGTGATAGTCAGAATCCTATGATCCGCTGGGGGAAAGGCCGGGTAAAGCTGTGCAATCCCACATCGCCTGGGGAAGGTCAAGTGTGATGATTCTAAGACTGTATAGGTATGGGACTACACAGCTGAAGATGGCTTAAATGGATTGATGGGTACTACCTATGCCAACAAGATGCATCTTCTTTTCGGTAGCCCATCACTTGAGAACTCCAAAGTTAAGCGTGCTTGACCTGGGGTAGTCTCATGATGGGTGACCTCTTGGGAAGTTTTCCCAGGAAGCATCCGAGTGAGGACAAAGCACGGTGGAAAGACTTGTGTTGGTTTGCAGGGCCAGTCGTCATTCCAAGAAGCAGTCATAGTGATGTGGAGCGTTACAAATTACTTGCTTGTTGAAAAGCTCGATTATCTATGATCATTGTTAGAAAATACTCCTTATTATAACTATCTACATTGCTCCTAGACGTAGGTGTTGGGAATAGTGCCCTTAAAGCAATTGTAGCTGACAAATATTTTAAATGAAATAAATAATTGAATTGAATTATTATATATATATATACTATGTTCGATATTATGTTGATAATATTAAGTAAATATCATAAAATTCCAAAGTTCCTCTATGTGGTCTTAATCTCATATTTGTATGAGAGGATCGAGATTGAGATAATGAACTTAGAACAGTTCGCAGTAAAATAAAGTTATGGAATCTTTAGATTAATTACTGTTAGTACGGTTCACTAGTATTATGAATACAAGTGAGCTAGATCCAGGTCACTAGTGTAGTAGGACACTTTAGTGAATGCACTTTATATGTAGTGATATATAGAACTGGACCAAATGTGATTTGTTAATATTTGTTTAAACACCGTTTTGTAGTATTAATCAAACACATCAAATGATGATCATATACACGATAATCTTAATCATGAGGTTACTATGAACTCCTATATATGTCATATGATCCTTTGATTCACGCGTTAATGTTTGTTAGTATGATCAGGCTAAGAACAATTGTTTTGGGGACTCAATGATATATATGGCTGAGGACATAGTTTAACAGATATGGAATCTATACCTTCTTATAGATTGAATAATAGTTCCTTATTGGGTTGACTTTTAGAACTGAAAATGTTATGAACGCTCACGTCGCAAACTTGTTGTGACACAACCTTCACTAGTAAAGTCAATGGTATACTAGGAACTAGATATAGTTAAAAGGGTAAAACAATAATTTTATTCATTTTTCATTATGAACCATTAATAGATGATTAACGTTGTATGTAATGATTATATCAATGGACACTTTATTCTTTAATGAAGTACTATGTAAATATATGTCTATAATTATCAAGAGTTCAATCTCATATTTATAGCGGAGTATGTAATCATGAGATTAATAAATATGATTGTTTAATCAAAGAGCTTTTATTAATAATCTAATATTTATTGGAGCTTGATATTATAGGTCCCTATGGTGGCTCTAACAACACCATATCAATGTAAGAGTTAATACAATGGTAAAACTATAATTTGGAAATTTGAGAAGAACTTTATTATTCGGGTCAAATATATAATTATATGATAATTGAGGTTGAATAATTAATTTAGAATTAATTATTAAATTTTGAAAATATATTTATTTATTTAAATATAGAATTTTTGAAATGTATATATAATAATAAATAAATAAAATTTTGAAATTAATTATATTATTTGAATGGGAGAAAATAAAAATGGTAAGTCAAAATAGTTTTGATTTATTTAAAAGGATGATGATAATGCTTATTATTAATTTGAATTTTGAATTTTGAATTCAAAATTTAAATTTTGAAATATGATTGTGATCTTTTTCTTAAAAAGATGATATCATATTTTGTGGGAATGATTTATTTAATTAAATAAATAAAAGCAAATATGAACAATGTTCCCTGAAAGGGAATAGTGCTACACGCATGACACAGTCCAAGGACCGTGCCATGCGTGTATATGATACTGATAAAGTATCAGTATTGTTTTTTATTTTATTTATTTAATTAATGAATAATTTAAAATTTGATTTTTTTCAAATTTGGTAAGTTAGATATTACCTAAATCAATTCCTATCTCATTATGATTGTATATTATTATTATTAGTAGTAGTATTATTATGAATAATAATGTAATATTACATAAATCAATAATGTAATATATAATCTATATATATTATGTGATAATAAGAGAAAAATAAGTGTGATTCAAAAGAGTTTCAGAAAATTGTTAGACAAGAAATTCTCATCTTCTTCTCTTATATGCCAGCATTTCTCAAGCCATAATCCAAGTACTCGTGTGTTTTGATAAACTTGTGATTTCTAAATTACAAATCATTGTTGTCTATATGCCCCCCCCCCCCCCCCCCCCCCCCATCTTGAGGAGTAGAGAACATTCTGGAAGATTAATGTCTGAGTACTCAAAGCGTTGGATATGAAGATCGTTAATTATATAAAAAGACTCAAGGACAATTGATAGGCTTTAAGAGGAAAATATATTTGTTGTCTGTGTTTTCACCCAAGGACACGTGCCTCCTCTCCATGAGACAACGCCCAAAGAGATATGTCCTCGAGAGATCGATCCAACGGTTGGAAGTCGCCCTCTTTGGGTAGTAAGAAGGTGTCGACCTCTTTCCTGGGCCATGTCCCGAGAGACATGAATGTCTTCGTAAGGTTACCTCCCGAGGATGCTTGATAGTCTACGTCTTTTCCTTGCCTCTAGCTATATTCCAGGCTGAGGATCTAGTCCTCGGAATCTTAGGGAAAGGCCGAATGTCAGCCAATGCGGATTGGTTGCCTCAGGAAGACCTGACAACCTTTTGGGCGATCTGCCTGCAGCATTGCCGATAGTTCGACTCGAAAATTCGCACTCCTACTACGCTGCCTGACATGGAAGTACGAACAGCATGCCCTGACAGTCCCAGGGGCATGTTCCCCGTAAAGTGATTACCTTTCTGCAGTGGGCCCCGCAAATCTCACTTGGGTCATGGCCTTTATTCAATGCGGCCCAATGCATTGAAGTGTATTAATTCCCCATTTAGGGGAAGAATGTGTATTAATGATTTATGATTAATATTAATGTCCCCAGCCCCTATAAAGATGGCTGGGAACCTCATTGTAAGGGGTTCGGATTTTTTGAGAGAAATACTTGTACTCAAAGCAATCTAAATGCTGCCTGAGTTGATATTGTAGAGGCTTGCAACAACAAGTTTGCAATCTCCCTAATATAAAAGACTCATGAACTAGGGTTCTTTTATAACCTGAACCACGTAAAAACCTGTGTTCATATAGCTATTTCTTTAACCTCTTTTATAAACGTAGATAGCGAAAAAAGTAGTCAACATTTTGGTGCTTTCATTGAGAGCTTGAAGAAAGCATTTGAAACACCCACGATCATGGTGACTACATGAAGAAACATTACAGATGAAGTGCCTCCTCCCACCGGAGTCGACGGGGGAGAACCCAGTAGGCAACCACCTCAGGACGTACTTGAGATGGCGGAGGACTACGATGAGTATGTTGAGTTTGACGACGAGGATAATGACGTCGACCAGGAATATTATGAGGATGAATATACTTAGCCCATGGAGGCAGAAGAGACGCCAGAAGTGGTGGCGCTGTGCGAGCAAGTGGCTAACCAACAATAGAAGCTTGACATTCAAGAGGGTAACATCGCTGCTTTTCAGGAGATGGTACTTGCCATGAAGGCCGCTCTTGCAGCCCAAGGGTTGCGAATGGACACCCATGGAAATGCACCAGTTGGGTACCCAACAGGTGTGCCACTTGTGTACCCTGTTGGAGTGTCACCTGTCGACATAGCTGAGGTGCCTCCTGAACGCTCGGCTGCCGAGGCGCAAGATCCGCCAGCTAAGGTGCCCGATGGGCACCCAGCAGGAGTTGGAGCCTTAGCACAACCGCAGGACCATGGTAAAGGGAAGGCCAGTGATGACCCTACCCCAAAGCATAAGAAGGCCCGTCAAGAGCCCGAGGGCCACCCAGCTCTGCAACAAACTAGTAAGGGTAATGAGACAAGGGCCCTAGGACTCCTCCAGGCAGACAGCGCTCGTGAAGCTCGGGGTCATCCTCCCCGACGCGCTCAGACAGACCGCACAAGGCCCAGAGATGGTATCCCTTCAGGACCTAACCAGCCCCACAGACATAATCGCCCGAAGAATGCCCCCACAGAATCAGAAACGGGGCATTAGCATTTCGGTGAACGAAAACGAGTCCGACGGAGAAATTGAGGTGGCCCGCCTAGAAGATAGCAGTGCGTTCTGAGGACAGGTCGACCTACAAGATAACCTCAATGCTCAGAGGTGTAATAAATTCAGGGTACGCGAGCTTGCTGGTAGAGGCCTATCAAATCTCCAAGACAATCTCAACGCTCGTAGACGTGAGTGCCCAGCGCAGAGCATCAACAGGGATCACGACCCGCTCCGAGCAGAATTAGAAAGTCTGAAGCGAATAATGCTCAAAATGGTCAGGCAACAAGGCCACGAGTCTGACTCAGAAGATGAAGAGATAAAGCCATGTGCTCCTCACCTCGTTGAGGCCTCGCTACCTCTGGGATTCAAGATGTTGTCCATACCAGCTTATGATGGTGGCTGGGATCCCATGGACCATTTTTCCAAGTTCAATAGGCTAATGTCGAAGGCTAATTTTGGTGCATCGTGTCTCTGACGATGCAAAATGTCACGTGTTCCCCCTCACCCTGACAAGGCCGACAGATGAATGGTTTAAGAAGATCCGACCAGGGTCCATTCAGACATGGAAAAAGTTATCATCTGCCTTTCGAAGACAGTTCATAGGGGTCCGAAAGGTGAGCTTTGAGGTCAGTACCTTTGCTAATATCAAGCAAGGACCGTCTGAAACCCTCAAGGCCTACATCAAACACTTCAAAGAATAAGTAGCAAGGACTAAGAGGGTCGATGATGGCCAGTAACTGATGGCGTTGCAGGCTGTCATCTGCACGGGATCCCCGCTCTGGGATGATCTCCAGCGAAGGGGATGTCAACATCTCGATGATTTCATTCGTCGGGCGCAAGAATACATCAGTTGGGAAGACGCCCAGATCGGGGCGTTTGGGGCGTCCGCCCTTTTTCCTGCATCAGCACAAGTTCCTGGTCCCATGACCTCGGGGATCCAGTACTCCCCCTACGTTCACCTTCAGCAAGGGTCGCTGGAGCCCAGTCTGGCCCGAGCACAGCCCCTTTCGGTTGTAGCGCCATGTCTTCTCCTGGATTTGGTATGTCTTCGGCAGGGATCGGGGCAGAGCCCACTGGATACAGTGCTTTTCAGCTTGCATTCAGTGTTGGAGTTGTCTCCCCATCCCAGCCGGCTGAATCCAGTCGAGCTCCCAATGGCACAAGGCGTGGAAGGAAGGGCAAGGGTCGCAGAGCCAGGGGAAGCGGGATCGTACAGCCCGAGAATGGAGTCGCTCAGGCTAGAAGTATGTCTCATAGTATTCTGAATATACTGAATTGGTGGACTCCCGAGAGAACATCTTCATGGCCACGACATAGCACGTGCACTATAGGAAGCCGTAGCCCATCCAGAGAGACAGGGATAGGCGGGACCCTGGCAAATTTTGTCGTTTCCACAACAACATAGGGCATCACACTAACGAGTGTCGCCAGCTCAAAGATGAGATTGGGAATCTCATCAAGTTGGGACACCTCTATCAGTATGCAAAGGGAGGGTTGCATCCAACACAAACACTCGTGGTCGGATCAACGGTCCCACCTGCCACACCTCAGGTCCCGACAGCGACTCCTGTAGGTCCCCCACATCCAACAGCATAAGGACCTCCTCTAATAAATGGGCGGGTCGGAACCATATCAGGAGGGCCTCACCTGAGGGGCACCTCACGAAGCTTGCAGAATAGATATGCGCGAGCTTTGAACCACGACGATGAGATAATGGCTCTGACCCAATTACCTACCCAAATGCCGCGAATGACTGAAAAAGTTATAACGTTCTCCGAAGGTGATGCTTGGATAGTGCATTTCCCGCATCACGATCCGTTGGTCATTGAAAGCCAAATCTCCAACAAAATGGTGGCTCGAATTCTGGTAGACAACGGGAGTTCGGTGAATATCCTGTTTAAATCAACCTTCGAGAAGATAGGATTGACTACGACAGACCTGTCCCCGTGCACCTCGACACTTTATGGGTTTTCGAGAGAGGCCCTCATCCCAATGGGGCAGATAAAGATCCCAGTAATGCTCAGAGAGGTACCTCACTAGTCCTTTAAGTACTGCACCTTCGTGGTGGTGGATTGCCTCTCAGCATACAATGCCATTTTGGGACGGCCAACACTAGTGGAGTTCGGAGCAGTCACTTCCATCCACCATCTGTGCATGAAATTCCCCACGGATGCGGGAATCAGCATGGTCCGTAGTGACTAAAAGGAGGCGAGACAATGCTATAATGTCTCCCTCAAGGCTTCAGTAATGATGGTAAGGGAAGAACCCCCCGAGATCTTCAAGACCCCGGAGGTACAGGCTACGCAAGACTCGGGGCCTGACGAGTTAGACCCAAGGGTTCAAGAGGAGAGGTCCATCAAACCAATAGAAGAAATAGAGGAGGTGGTTCTAGATACCTCCACCCCCGATAGGAAGGTAAAAGTCAAGGGAGACTTGAAAACGGAGGTCCAAGAAGCGTTAATGGTCTTCCTCCGAGAAAACCAAGATGTCTTCGCATGGTCACTGTAACGCCCTGGATAACCAAGACCGTTACATTGTGTGTTTAAAATAGTGCAGGACTTGCTAATCAAGTCTTTCAAATGAAAACGTGATCCTATAGTCATAAACAGGTTATGTTTAAAAGATTTTGGTCATAAATAGATCATTTTCATTAAAATAATTGTTTAGTACATGGGATCCCAAAACATGGTTTAAATGACATATTTACAAAAATTCCGTCCTGTTATAAATAAACAAGGCCACTATAATGGCAAAATATACATTTTAGGTTTCCGTCCTTGTACAATCCCTCGACCATGGCGGTCGAGCAGCTGACAATATACACCTCGCCCTCAGAGCTCTCCAACTCATGGTTGAACCATCAAACCCTTGCCTTTACCTGCACCACGTAGCACCCGTGAACCAAGGCCCAACAAGAAAACTATAATACATAGCATAATCAATAATAGTAATCATATATCTCACAGATCATTAATCAAACACTCAATAAACCACAACGTTCACATAATCAGTGATATCAGTCAACAAACCAATAATTAACCATCCAGGTAATAAACATACCATAATCATCAAATTAAC
This sequence comes from Humulus lupulus, assembly GCF_963169125.1. Classification (NCBI taxonomy): domain Eukaryota; kingdom Viridiplantae; phylum Streptophyta; class Magnoliopsida; order Rosales; family Cannabaceae; genus Humulus; species Humulus lupulus. The sequence goes on along the minus strand of NC_084799.1, from coordinate 19,688,593 downwards.
ATCAATAAACATATCATACAATAACCAGGGTCAACGCCCTTAGGCCGCACCCTTTGTTTAACCCACTGACTCCGACTCACTTAGGCCAAGCTCAGTGATTATATTATTAACCTCAGCTACCAGTGGCTGAGCCACGTCCTTGTGCACCAATATTAATTCCAACACCCTTAGGCCGTTTATTTCATGTTCACATGGCATAATACTATCATACAACATTGCATACAAATATAGGGAACTCTTAGTCCCAACATAATCACACAACCAGGTGCAGTTTTCTTACCTTTAATTTATGAGCGGAGAAAGTGAAACAGTTCCAAGCACGACCATTAGCTCCGAGCCTTGGCGATAAACCTAGTCACAATCCATAAATGGTACTTTGATGAGTTCAAACTCCTAAGGAAAATTTCAGGACCACACTCGCTCTCTCGGGACCCCAAGCTCCACCAAACGAGGTGGTGAACTCATCCCCCGAGCCCCCTAGCGAAAACCCTAAGAAAATACCCAAAAGTTAATTTCAGGAGGCTGAGAAGCACTACAACGCTACAAGGTGGGCGCTACAACACTATAGGCAGAAACCCAAAACCCCTAGAAAACACAGCCTAGAGATGTAGCGCTCCCAACCTAGTGCTACAATGCTAGTACCAGAAATGCAAATTTCTGGGTTTTCTTTCTTCGAACCTCCCCGAGCCAGAGCTCCAAAAATCCACTCCAAACCTCAAATAAACTCAAAATTGAACCTATTATACACTATAGCTCAACCAAAACACCCACATAACACCAAACCTTGCCTAACAACTTCATCAAACATAAAAATTAAACTTGAGCTCTGAAGCTCAAGAACACCATCTAAAACTAGAAAACTCAAAACAAATAAGGGCCAAAAGTGGTTACCTCAGTTGTATGATTCCGACCCTAGCCTCTGGATTGTCCATGACAGCCACTAATTCTTCCTTTCCCTCTAGCAACCACCAAAAAGCAAACATCTTTCCCCAAAACCCAGAACACCACAAAAACCAGGGTAAGAACTCGGGAATTAAACTCAACAAACTTAAAGGCTTGACTCCTTACCTCAAAAATGGCTGAGTTCTCCAAATTCCTCAACTGGATTCTCTGGTTGGCTAGCCTTAAATCCACAAGCCTTCCCTTCAGCTTTGCCCAAGCCAGAACCAATCTAGCTCCCAGCCAAAATTCTGCAGCCCTTCACCTTAGCTTGGAAATCCCAGTCAAATACCCAAGCTTTTGCCCTTCTTTTCCCTTTCTAGACTTTGAACCAATTGAGAGAAAGAAAGAGAGAGGAGAACGTGAGGAAGAAAGAGCAGGGAGGTTCCACCTCTTTCTGCTTTAATCCACTTAATTTAGAACATATCCTCTAACAGCCAAATGACTCACTTGCCCCTCTACCCACTTAAATCTTTCAAAAGTGCCAAAAGGGTAATTTAGTCATTTTGCTCCCAGTTCCCATTAGCTCCTTAAGTGTTCCTATTATTTACCACTTAAATCCTGTCATCCAGTTAATCACCAATTATTTACCCAATGTCTAAAAATTCCCAAATTATTCTCCAAAATCCCAAAATACCCCCAAGCTCCCCTGAGTCGGGTATAAATCCCCGTCGTGACTATTTCGCCAATCCGCTCACTATGACCATCTCGAACTATATGCTACAAATATATCCACATAATAATGTGGTCTCAACAATTAATCATATAAAATTACATTTATGCCCTCTACGGGCCAAAATTACAAATATGCTCTTATAAGCAAAACAGGTCCACATGCATATTTAATACTCATAAACACGCACTTAATCATTTCCTCGTAATCATATAATCATGCATTAAATCATATATTCACATAATTACCAATAATTCCCTCCCAGCACACTAATCAAGGCCCTTAAGCCTTATTAGTAATTTTTGGGTCGTTGCAGTCATATTCTAACATGACGATCCAAACGTCATATGCCATGCCTTGAATGCTAACCCTAGCTTTGCTCCCGTCCAGCAGAAGCAACGGGCATTCGATCAAACCCGGAAATAGGCCCTCAAGGCCGAGGTAGACAAACTCCTCTCCAATGGGTTTATTCGAGAAGCCCAGTAACCGAGGTGGTTGTCCAATCCTGTCCTTGTGACAAAGTCGAATGACACTTGGAGGACATGCATAGATTTTTCGGACCTTAACAAGGCTTGTCCGAAGGAATGTTTTCCACTTCCCAGGATATATCAGATGGCTGATGCCACCTCCGGTTATGAGTTGCTGTCATTTATGGATGCATACTCGGGATATAACCAAATATCCATGCATGTCGCTGATCAGGAGGCACACTAGCTTTCGAATCGACAAGGTGTATATTGTTAAATCATGATGCCTTTTGGGTTGAAGAACACCGGTCCCACTTACCAAACGCTGGTCAATAGAATGTTCAAGAACCAGTTGGGGCGGAACATGGATGTCTATGTGGATGATATGTTGGTTAAATCCTGAACTGCCCCAGATCATGTAAGCTACCTGGCTGAGGTCTTCGCGGTGCTCCATCAGTTCAGAATGAAGCTCAACCCTCAAAAGTGCACATTTGGAGTAGCTTTCGGTAAATTTTTGGGCTTCATCGTAAGCGCTCAGGGGATTGAGGTGATCCCCAAAAAAATCAAGGGTTTAATCGAAATGCCTTCTCCCAGGAAGCATAAAGATGTTCAAAGTTGGACAGGGAGGATTGCAGCCTTGAGCCGTTTTGTCTCCAAGGCAACGGATAAGTGCGTCCCTTTCTTCAATATTCTCTGAGGGGGTCAGAGATTTGGATTGACAGAAGAGTGTGAACGGGCATTTCAACAGCTAAAGGCACACATGGCAAACCCTCTGATACTCTCCAAGCCAGTAGACAGAGATCCCTTTCTACTCTACATGGTTGTGTCAGAAGACGTCGTTAGTGCCAGGCTAGTTAGGGAGGAAGGTCGCGTTCAGCATCTCGTCTATTACATCAGCAAGAGGCTCATCGGAGCAGAGTGGAGCAGAGTCTAGGTACCCACTAATGGAGAAGCTAACCATCTGCTTGATGGTGGCCTCTCGGAAGCTAAGACCTTACTTCCAGGCACACCCAATTAAGGTCCTAACCAACCACCCGCTCAGACAAGCCCTTTAGAAGCCTGAGTTATCAAGGAGGCTCCTGAAATGTTCGGTGGAATTAAGCCAGTTCGACATTACCTACCTCCTGAGGACTACCATAAAAGGACAAGCACTCACCGATTTCATCACCGAGTGTACCGGGAATCAAGAGAGAACCGAGTTCATCCTAGTGGTCGGACTAGTGTGGAAGTTGTTAGTAGATGGATCTTCAAATGAGAATGGTGCAAGGGTGGGACTTATTTTGGTCTCCCTCGAGGGGAATAGAGTGCATAGTGCTCTCCGCTTCGGATTTAGCGCCTCTAATAACGAAGCAGAATACGAAGCCGTAATCCCTGGACTTCGCGTAGCACTAGAACTCAAGGCTGAAGGACTCGAGATATTTAGCGATTCCCAACTCGTGGTGAACCAAATTCTCAGAGAGTACCAGGCCCGGGGCACAAAAATGGCAGCGTACTTGGCACAGACTCAAGAAATGCTGCACAACATTCGAAAATTCACTATTCAGCAAGTGCCGAGAGAGAAAAATTCAAATGCGGACGCTCGGCAAAGCTGGCTACAACCAAAGACGCTGAATTAATCAGTGTTGTCCCTATTGAATACTTGGATTCTCTAAGTATTGTGGTGTTAGGAACGAGTTTCCTAATATGCAGCGGGATGGTGTGGGTTGGCCCAGTGTACAACAAAAATTTTGTAACATATTTAAACTACATTTAAATATGCAGATCCATTAATATACATACATTAATCATAAGCAAGTAAATATAAAACATACCTCTTGGTGCCTATCAAGTGTCATTGCTATCCTTTCATAATTTGAACGAACTTCCTATCTAAGCTACTCCCAGGTACTCACACCAAGATCTTCCACAACGTTCTCTACACCTCAAGAAGTGTGTGGGCACTTAGAGAATAAAGGATGGTTAATTTCTGATTCTACTTGATGTACTCAACACATGAGATCAAGAGAATAGGCCTGAGATTGGTTCTTTATCTTTTCCAGGGAGAGATAGAAAAGTATCGTTCTTTTTCACAGAGCGAATTCTTGAGTATCTTGAGTATTCTCTCCCTAGAAAAGATAAAGAACCAGCTTACAATTTATCTTTTAATTAATTTCTGATAAGTCTTACTTAAAAAAATATATTCAAATTTAAAAAATAAATTTGTAACCAACTTACAATTTATCTTTTAATTAATTAATTATCTTATTAATGAAAATATTCAAAAACTAATTTTTGAATTTTCCATTAATTAATTAATTAAATAAATAAATAAAATTGAAAAATCTATCCCTCAAAATTATGCAGTACCCACCACACACAGTCCATGGACTATGTGTGGTCGTGTACCACCCTATATATTAGGGATATTTGATTTTTTTATTTTTATTAAATATTTATTCAAACTACATTGTCAGATAAAAATCTAACAACCTCATAATTAATTCAAATTTGAATTAAATATCTTTTTAACTAATTATCAAATATAATTAATTATTTGAATAAATATCAATCTTTTAAATTCAAATCTAATTTGAATTTATCAAATTATTATCTCCCACTCAAGTAAAGATATTTAATTAATTCTACCAATTAATTAAAACCAATATAAAATTTGAAATTAAATATTTAATTTATTATAATTTCAAAAATTATAATTAATTAATTATTTAATATAATTTCGAAAATTAATTTAATTATTTAACATAATTTGAAAAATTACAAAATAATTAAATATTAATTAATTTTGTTAATTACAATTAATTTGTAATTAATTAATTAATCACTATTATCACATAATTGCATATTTGGCCCAAAGCACAAATTTCTTCTTAAATATATCTTTCAACCATTTTTCATTTTATATCAACTCTTGCCTTGAATAGTGTTGATACAGCCGCTTTGGGGACCTATGGACCTAGAATTCCAAGCTCCAATAAATTTGAGATTATTAATTAAATAATCTCATGATTATTCCACTATAAATATGAGACTGCACTCTTGTAATTATAAATATTTCATTTACTGAGTATTTCATAAAATAAAGCATCTATTGATATAATCATTACATACAAATTAACCCTCTAATAATTATTCATAATTAATCAGGAATAAAATTACCGTTTTACTCTTTTAATTATGTTTTGTTTCCTTAAGTACCATTGACTTTACTAGTGAATCAATAACCTTTCAGTCCCAAAAATCAACCCTTGAGAGAAACATTATTCAATCTCTTACGAGAAGGTATAGATTTCATATCTGTATACTATGTCCCCAGCCATTTACATTAATGAGTTCCCAAAACAAAAGTTTCTAGCCTGATCATTCTGACATACCCTAACTAGTGAATCAAAGAACTCATATAACATAAACAGGAGTTCATAGTAACTTCAGGATTAAGATCTATTTGTATATGATCATTAGTTGATATATTTAATTAATACTTCGAAATGGTATTTAACTAAGTATTAATAAACATATCTGGTCTAGTTCTATATATTCTCTAATATATAAAGTACCTCCACTAAAGTGTCCTACTACACTATTGATTCAGATCTAGATCACATGTATTTATAATACTAGTGGACCGTACTTGCAGTAATTAATCTAAAGATTCCATAACTTTATTTTACTGCGAACTATTCAAGTTCATTTATCTCAAACACAATCATCCCGTGCCAATACGTGTTTGAGATCACATATATGAACTTAGGAATTTTTCTAATATTTACATAATATTATCACAGAATAATATAGTCCATAAAATATATGCATAACAAATTCAATTTATTTATTTATTTCTTAAAACAATGTCTACTACATATGCTTTCAGGGCACAATTCCCAACAATCTCCCACTTGCCCTAAAGAAAATGAGGCATATTTCTAATTCCCATGTTTCTTACATGCTCCTTAAAAGATTTTATGGATAAAGTCTTTGTGAAAGGATCTGCAAGATTATGCTCTGAAGATCTGCAAGATTATGCTCTGAAGCTATCTTCATAACTGCAACATCTCCTCGATGAACTATCTCTCTAAGCAAGTGATACTTCCTCTCGATGTGATTTCCCCTCTTGTGACTCAGTGGTTCCTTTGAGTTAACTACTGCCCCACTGTTATCACAGTATAAGACTAGTGGCCGATCCACATCTGGCACTACTTCCAAATCAGAATAGAACTTTTTGAGCCACACAGCCTCCTTAGCCGCTTCACAAGTTGTTATATACTAGACTTCCATGGTGGAGTCTGCAATGCTGGTTTGTTTAGTACTTCGCCATACTACTGCTCCTCCTCCAAGAGTAAACACTGATCCAGAAGTTAATTTCTGACTATCTTTGTCTGATTGAAAATCAGAATCAATGTAACTAGTGGGGTTCAGGTCTCCACCTGAATATACAAGCATATAATCTCTACTATTTCTAAGATAATTGAGAATATTCTTTACTGTAGTCCAATGACTCAATCCAGGTTTGGATTGATAACTGTTGACTATCCCTCCCGCATAACAAATGTTAGGTCTTGTATACGACATGGCATACATTAAACTACCTACCGTTGAGGCATAGGGATATTGTCTCATATCTTCCTCTTCCTGGGGTGTTTTGGGACACTGCTCCTTGGAAAGGAATACTCCAAAACGGGTTGGCATATCTGTTATATTATTTCATATAATATAATATTATATTAAATAATTTGACAAAATATGATTTGTCACACCTTGTAACATATTATTGAGAGTCACAAAATTGGACACATGTGTGTGCCCAAATGTGACATATTTTGGAGTTACAAAATCAGTTACAAATTTGTAACTCCCAAATATTACCCAATAATGTGTATATTATATGTTACACATTTGAGATTGGATTTCATAAAGCCATTATGAAATATGGCTGTTGGAGATATGATATTAACCCCAATAATGTGTTTTGGGAGTTACAAAATCATTTGGGAGGGTTTGGAAACATTTGGAAAAACAACACATTTTCAAGTGCTGAAAATGGGCTGTGGCTGCGGCCACTGAATGATGGTGGCCACGGCCTGGGGGACAGAGAGCAGTGGTCGTGGCCACTGATGTCCCTGGCTGCGGCCACAGGTGCATTTCAAGCCAAATTTTCAGTTTTTTCCAAATGTGTTGAACGGTTCTAAAAACCCAAATAACTCCCAAATCTCAATTTTAATTCCATATTAATCCAATTAAACATTGGTAACAGCCATGGGGGTTGGTGGAATTTGAAATCCAAAGGGTATCGCAAACTCTATAAATAGGAGCCTAATGCTCACTTGTATGATACACCATTTTCCATCCACAAAGCACTTGGCTGGAAAGTACACCAAAAGGCTTGATAATTCCAGAGAGCTATTTCCTAGAGAGATCCCTTAGTGCTTAGAGAATAGGGGAAATAAGCTTTTGGACAAAGGTTGTAACGACCCAAATTCACTAATAAGGCTTAAGGGCCTTGATTAGTGTGCCGGGAGGGCATGATGAGAATTATGTGTGATGATTATGATTAAGATGCATGATTATGATTTTAAGCATGTTATATGACTATGTGAATTATACTATGTGATAATTATGATGTGTGAATCGTACCACGTGGGTGCCGTGATACTAGTGTGATGCACGTGCCGAGACGGTCCTAGAAAGCTAGATAGTGGTAACTGGTAAGTTGGTAACCTGTGTAACTATTAGTAACTATAGAGAGTAACAAGTTTTATGGGGAAAGTGGTAGAATTGCAAAGCTGGTGAAAAGACAAGTGTACCCTTGAGGCTTAGTTAGAAAAGGATATTTGAGGAAGGTTAAAAAGGTCTTTTGGCAGTAATATAGAGTCTTTGGCTGAGGGAAAAAGATATGTACGATTTATTATGCTAAGTAAAGCTGAAGTTAAGTCTTGGAAGGCTAGAAAGGTCAAGAAGGAAAGGGAGAATCAAGAATCTAAGAGGCAAGGTGGGAGAGGAACTGAGCTGAGTTCCTTGAGGCTAGAGAAGGGCTTAAGGAGGTGGAATCAAGCATATATCAAGGTTTATACTGAGGTAAGGGATTGATCCCTGTGTTTGTTAAGTTTTGAATTTGGTTTTTGAAAGGAATTGAGAAATAGCCATGGTTTTTCTTGTGTGGGATTCAGCTGGTTTGTTAAGGTGGAACTTAGCTCAAGCTTGGATTGGAGGAAGCTCAAGTCGAATTTCTGATAAAGGTAAGGGTATTAAGTGTATTTGCAATTTCATGGCTGTTATGGTTTAAGGAATTAGGGGACTGGTTTGTGCTTTCTTAACTTTCAGTTTAAGTGTTAGAGTTTGAATTTAGGTGTGAATTCTGTGGATAAATGTGTAGATGAGTTGGGTTATAGTGTTTATAAGTTGTTGGTTGGTCTATGTGGGGTTTCAAACAGGTTTTGGGGCTTGGGTATGAAGTTGGGATGATTTGGAGTGAGTTAGGCTTGGGAAAAACGCGAAGGGAAACCCAGAAATCTGGGTCTGCGATGGTGTGTCGCGGCACGGCTTTTGCTTGCCGCGGCCTAGGGGTCTCTGGAGGTGGGTGCCGCAGCACAAGGCTAATTTCAGGGTGTCACATTATGCAATTTTTGGCCTTTGCTCCGGGGGTTCGGGAGATGTCTCCGGGGTGTTGTTCTAAGGTTTTGGGGGTTCCGAGAGTGTGGATTGGGTTCCGGGAAGGTAGTCTTGGATTGGTTAATGACAAAGAATATTGTATTTGTGTTGTGATTAGGACTTTGGAGAGGCTCGAGGTAGAGGACCGTGCTCGCGGCTTCGTGGCATCGGAAACTGGTGAATTGAAAGGTAAGAAAGCTGCACCTGAGTATGTGGTTAGGTTGGGACTAAGTGTTCCCTATGTTGGTATGTATTGTTATGTGAGTGTGATTAACCATGTGGTCACGATGGGACTAAGTGTTCCCAATATTTGTATATCATGTCGTGAGATGGTGTTATTACGCCATGGGACATGCGATTACCGGCCTAAGGGTGTCGGAATCAATATTTGCGCATTGAGGCGCAGCTCGGCCACTGGGAGCTGAGGCAGCTTATTTATCACTGAGCTTGGTTAAGCTGGCCAGAGTCAGTGAGTATTACACTGGGGGCGGCCCTATTGAGCCGAAGACAGTGTGCTAAATAGAGGGTGCGACTAAGGGCGCCAACCCTGAATGTTATTTGATGGGTATGACAATCTATTGGTTATGAACGTGAATATTGTGCTATGAATATAGTTAATTGACTGTCTGAATGACAACTGTTATTGCTGATTGGATAAATGTATGAAATGTTGAATTCTCGGTTGGGCATTGTGAAATATTTGTTAAGTGTTGCTGATCTTACTATGTTATCATGCTTTCTTGCTGGGCCTTGGCTCACGGGTGCTACGTGGTGCAGGTTAAGGCAAGGGCAGGCTGGACCAAGCCTGAGGTGGAGAGCTCCAAGGTGAAATGTACATAGCTAGCTGTTCGATCACCACGATCGAGGAGTGGACCAGGACAAGGACTACCTAACTGCTCGTTTTTGCCTTAGTATGGCCAGTCAATGTATTTAAACTTTGTAACTTTTGTAAATGGCTTTTAGACTGTCGTTTTTGGGATCCCATGTAGATAAACAATGCTTAGTAATGAAAATATAACTTTTGAGACCAAAACACTTTTAACCCTAGTTCCTCCACTGTTTCAGTAACACGATTTTACTTAAATGACTTGATTAGCAAGTCTGGCACCTTATAAACACACAGTGTAACGGTCTTGGCTATCCAGGGCGTTACAAAGGTCTTGAACCTTGTTCAAGTTGGTGATCCCCACTACTCTACACTTTGGTTGTGTGAGAGTTTGTTTGTGTTTTCATTCTTTTGTTCCTCTTGTTCTTCTTATTTATTTGTATTATTATAGTATTGAGCTTGTAATCTTCTTCCTCTACATCTTATTTCTATTTACTTGTATTTTGAGCAATTGAGTTGTAATGTTTATTTAATAAATATTATCTTGTCCATTGTATATTTGCATAGAGTTGTATTTGGTTTTCCACTTTTCCATTGAGTATTAATATATATTCTCAAACAATATCACCCTTTTTGGAGTTTTGCATTTTAAAGCGTTCTAACACCTTATCAATATAAGTTGCTTGAGATAGTGCCAAAGTTTTGTTCTGTCAATCTCTAAGAATTTTAATGCCCAGAACATACTTGGCTTCTCCCAAATCTTTCATTTTAAATTGTTCAGCTAACCATTTCTTTACCTTTGATAATGATGTTACGTCATTTCCAATCAGTAATATATCATCAACATAAAGAACGAGGAATGCTACTACACCATCTTTGATTTTTTTATAAACACAAGGTTCGTCAACGTTTTGTTCAAAACCAGATGTTTTAATTGTGTCATCAAATCTAAGATTCCAAGATCTAGAAGCTTGTTTGAGTCCATAGATGGACCTAAGAAGTTTGCAAACTTTTTGCTCTTGACCTTTTAATTCGAACCCTTCTGGTTGAGACATATAAATGGTTTCGTTAAGGTAGCCATTCAAAAAGGCTGTTTTGACATCCATTTCCCAAATCTCATAATCCATGCATGCAACAATGGACAAGAGTATACAAATGGATTTTAGCATGGCTACAGGAGAAAATGTTTCTTCATAATCAACCCCTTCTTTCTGTGTGTAATCTTTGGCTATAAGTCTTGCTTTGAAAGTCTCTACTTTCCCATCCGCTCCTCTTTTCTTCTTGAATATCCACTTGCAACCAATGGGTTTGATATTCTTAGGTGGATCTTTAAGAACCCAGACATAATTGGAATAGATTGATTCCATTTCTTGGTTAATGGCTTCTTGCCATTTGTCCTTGTCAGAATCATTAATTTCATCTTTAAATGTCAATGGATTGTCTTTGTTTGTGTTAGACACAAGCATTTGACTTCGTGTTCATAGCGTGTGGGTTGCTTACTAACCCTCCCACTACGACGAGGTTCTCTACTATTCTGACTAGAACTAGTAGTTTCATCTTGCCATTTTTCATTGGTTGTTGCTGGTGACTTTGCGACTTCATTCGAGACCATCTCCTCTAGTACAACATTACTGCAAGGTTTGTGGTTATTAACATAGTCATGTTCAAGAAAAGTTGCATTTGTTGATACAAATGTTTTATTTTCTTTTGGACTATAGAAAATTCCACCTCTAGTCTCTTTGGAATATCCCACAAACATGCACACTTTTTAGAGCATGATTCCAACTTCCCGGTCTTTCCTTTAAGCACATGTGCAGGACACCCCCAAATTCAAAAATGGTGTAAACTAGGTTTACAAGCATTTCATAATTCCATGGGTGTCTTCTGGATAGACTTAGATGAAACAACATTCAATATGTATAGAGCACATTGAATCGCATAGCCCAAGAATGACAGTGGTAATGATGAGAAACTCATCATTGATCTAACCATATCTAATAACGTTTTGTTCCGTCTTTGTGAAACACTATTTTGATGTGGCATTCCAAGTGTTGTGAGTTGGTATTGAATACCATGCTCATGCAGATGGTCCTCGAATTCAAAATCCAACGACTCTCCTCCCCGATTAGATCGAAGAACTTTTAGTGATTTACCTAATTGCTTTTCAGCCTCTGCTTGAAATTCTTTGAACTTTCAAAAAGTTTTGATTTTCTTTTCATTAAGTATAGGTAACCATATCTTGAATAATCGTCAATGAAAGTGACGAAGTATTCATAACCTCCTCTTACTTGTACATTAAGTGGACTGCAACCATCCGTATGTACCAGCTGAAGTGGTTATGTAGCTCTTGAACCTTTAGTAGAGGAAGGTCTCTTGGTCATCTTGCCTTCTAGACAGGATTCACAAATAGGGAGAGATCCAATAGATAGTTCTCTTAAAGGACCATCATTTACAAGCCTATTAATTCTGTCTAGACCAATATGGCCCAATCTCAAGTGCCACAGATATATTTCACTATCGGAATCAGTCTTTTGTCGTTTAATAGATCTAGGATTAGCTGTTTTAAATAATTCAGAATTATAAGCAGATTTCTCTTTAGCTTGTAGTTTATAAAGCCCATCAATAGATTTTGCAGAACATATCTTAAAACCATATCTTGAAATAACAATAGAATTATTATTAAAAGAAGTTTTAAAACCTTGTTCATGCAACATAGAAACAGAAATTAATTTTCTAGAAAATCCAGGAATATAATAAACGTTCTCTAAAACAAGAAATTTATTCTTCTTAAATTCCAGACGGGCTGTTCCAACTGCTGCTGCAGAGACAATCTGACCACTGCCTACCCTCATAGTCACCTCTCCATCAGCAAGCTTCCTCGTCGAACTAAGAATCTGTAGAGAAAAATAAACATGGTTAGTGGCTCCTGAATCTACTATCCAGGATGAGGAATTGTTCTCCACTAAACAAGCTCTAACACAAGTAAATCAAATTTACCTTTCTTTTTCGCTTTCAGGTCAGCGAGATACTTTGGACAGTTTCTCTTCTAGTGACCATCTACTCCACAATGAAAGCAAGTCCCTTTAGGGGTCTTCTTTTTGGAGCTTTTGGTGTTCTTGTTCTCTTTTCCTTTAGATGAATTGTTAGGCTTCTTTGAATTCTTGTCTTTTTCTTTCTCCTTTTCCTTTCCATTTCCATTTTTCCTCTTTTTGTTTTTAGCCTTTGAAGAGGGTGGATTAGAATCAACAATATTTGCTTCTCCTTCTTTCTCAGAACCTTTGTTAAGAGATTCATGAGTATGCAATTCATTCAACAGTTGTGTCATGTTATATGATAATTTGTTGATGATATAGTTGGTTGTGAAACCTTTAAAAGCGGGAGAAACTGATTCAAGTATAATGCTTACTTGAGTCCTTTCATCAATGATTTCCCCATAGATAATGGCATTGTGCATTATATTGATCTGTCTAATACATGTTCTCTGACAGAAACTCATTTCTTCATTTTCTTGGTCATGTAGGATCTGGTGGCCTCATGCCTGCACTAATCTGACTGCTGCCCAAACATATCTTGAAGGGTATCCCAGATCTCATAAGCATTTTCAGTGTTCTCAAACTTCTTTCTGAGCACATCGCTCATACTCGCAAGCATATAACACTTTGCTTTGTTGTTTGATAAGATCCAATTATCAAATTTTGCCCTTGTAGTTTTGGTAGAATTAGCGGGAGGGACTTCAAGACATTCCTCAGTCAAGACAAATTTGCAGTTCTTACATATTAATACAATGTTCAAGTTTGATTTTCATTTTATGTAGTTTTCACCAGTCAACTTTTCATTTGCGAGTAAAGAAGATACATGATTTGAGCTAGACATGATTGCTGAAAATAAATAAATAAACAAAAATGAATTTATTCATATAATAAATATCAGTTATTTTCATAATAGTAGACGTGATGCATGAATGCAACAATTAAAGAACACATAAAAAATAATTACTAATTCCACGATTAATTAATTTGAACATTAATGGACCAGCCTTAGGGTAGGTCAAACTAATTCCAAATTAATTTTGAGACAAGTTCTCAAATTTATAAGTGAAAAATCAAATCAATATTTCTCTTTTGACTTATAAACAACCGCTTGTTTGGTCAAGAATACACTAGTCCGCTCGAAATCCTAATGTACCTTGTGAGTGTAACCCATTATTTTAGATCAATGACTTAACTCAAGAGTGTGTCTTAGGGTCAGTCAAACTTGAAATACATCATTAAATCATATTCTTGAAAAAGAAGTTTGCCTTGAGAATAACACAGTCGGAAGCCTTCCTTAGGGGGACACAAGCAATGGTGCCGCGAGGCCCTCTCCATGCTACCTCGGTGCCAACTAATAATAGAGACCATGGGACTAATTGTCATAACTCCATCTCCCACTTACTATTTTAAAATATGTGTTTTCTCAAAACATCCTATGCCTTTTAATTGGTTTGTAAAAATGAAGTGATATATTTTTACCAAATGATATTCTAATAATTACTAATCCAATTAAGCAAAATTAAAATTATTGAACTATGCCTTAATTACTTCAATTTTAATTTGCTATAATTACTAGGAATATCATTTATTATTTAATAAAATAATTTTATTAAATACTAGAAATTAAACAACTTTAAAAATCTATTTCTGCTCTTGAACTAGTTAAAACTAGATTAATTATTATATGGTCCATCACATAAAGCATATAATCACAAAGGATAATCCTAAGGCATGTTTCTACTCATGTGAGATGCATGCATAATTTTAAATAATGTGTGGGTAATATGTATGGCATGTCAAAAAAATGCATAATAAAGTATTAAATAGTTTAATCACATTCAAACATTTAAATAAATAAATGCGGGTCAGGTGTCTTGGGTATTTCTAGAAAAATTACAACACTTGCAAAAATATACACAAAAATGTAAGAGACTAAATAAAACCTAAAGAGATCTCTATCTTCAACTTTGGGCCTTCATTGTCTTGATCCATTAAGCCACTTATCCATTCAATTTTGAATTAAAATAGATTTTAATTATCTTAAACAAATTTTAAGAATAATTAACTTGGGCTTTAATGCCTAATAAGTTATTAGGCCCAATTTTGAATTTGGGCTCAAAAAATTAATTCAAAATAAAAAATTTTAATTGTGGGCTAAAATTAATTAGGCCCATAATTTAAATGGATAACAATGTGCAAACCCTAGGATTAAAAATCCTAGGGCTGGCGGCACAAGTAGGCTTGGCGGGGAATGGAAGCTGCTGGAAGGTGCGCGATTGCTGGAGGGTGCGGTTGGGGCGCACAGTGTGCGTGCGCTAGGTGCAGGCGCAGGGGCGCACGAGGTGCGCGTGACAGGCGTGCGGTTGGGCGAGGTGCGTAGGGGCGCACTGTGATTGTACTAAACTTATGAGATCAAGAGAATAGGCCTGAGATTGGTTCTTTATCTTTTCCAGGGAGAGATAGAAAAGTATCGTTCTTTTTCAGAGAGCGAATTCTTGAGTATCTTGAGTATTCTCTCAATCTTTTTATTATTTTCTGATAAGTCTTACTTAAAGAGAAAATATTCAAATTTAAAAAATAAATTTGTAACCAACTTACAATTTATCTTTTAATTAATTAATTATCTTATTAATGAAAATATCCAAAAACTAATTTTTGAATTTTCCATTAATTAATTATGTAAATAAATAAAATTGAAAAATTTATCTTTGAAAATTATGCAGTACACGCCACACACAGTCTATGGACTGTGTGTGGTACTGTGTGTGGTCGTGTACCACCCTATATATTAGGGATATTTGATTTTTCTATTTTTATTTAATTATTTATTCAAACTACCTTGTTAGATAAAAATCTAACAAATTGATAATTAATTCAAATTTGAATTAAATATATTTTTAACTAATTATCAAATATAATTAATTATTTGAATAAACATCAATCTTTTAAATTCAAATCTAATTTGAACTTGTTTACCCAAAAAACGGCTCCTGATGACGTGGCAGGATTGACTTACACGTGGCGGTTTCAAGTGAATGAATCCTGTTCGACCATCGACCAGAGAGTTATTGATTTATCAAGCCTCATGCTTAGGTGCGATCAGTCTGGTCGCATACTTTCATTTACTTTATTTTGAATATGCAATCTTGTAATATTTGCATTAATTGTATTTTCCTTTATTACCTTGATACGCAAGTCTTAATTGTAATTAAGGCCCATGAGCCCATGTAACCTTCTTGAGCCTATAAATAAGAATCAAAGGTCTCAAGGAAGGGAATTTTGGATTTTGGAACTTTGATCTTTGTACTCAGAGAGAAGAATATAGTGTGATTATTCGCCGAAGTTGTAATCTTCCCAAGGCTTGTGAAACTCGTGAACCCTAGTTCATTGATCACAGTGTTGGGATTCAATATCAATAAGAACACTAAGTGGACGTAGGTCATTACCATCCAATTGGGGTCGAACCACTATAAATCGTTTATGTTGTTTGCTTTCCATTTGATTTTTCTTCTTGTTTTCATCCCATTTTCT
The DNA here is from genome assembly GCF_963169125.1 of Humulus lupulus. Taxonomy (NCBI): domain Eukaryota; kingdom Viridiplantae; phylum Streptophyta; class Magnoliopsida; order Rosales; family Cannabaceae; genus Humulus; species Humulus lupulus. The sequence goes on along the minus strand of NC_084799.1, from coordinate 19,672,483 downwards.
ATTGTTTATCTGACTCCGTGTTGTTGACCAATTTGAGGGTCAAAATTTTGGTGCTTGTATTGAGAGATTAATTCTAGACTTCAAGAAGATCGAATGGCTAAGACATCCAAGAAGATGGGGCAGACTTCTGGCGCTGCATCCACCCAGCCTCCTCTATAAAATGTGGCTGAAAATGAGCCATAGTTGGATTTTGAAGAGGAAGAAATGGATTCCGAAAACCTGAGGACAACACTGAGTGTGTTGCAAGAGGAGTTGGCCAATATGAAGGCCAATCAACAAAATGTGGCTGAGACATTGGCGTTGGAACAGAGGGAAATCGAACGTCAACGACAAGAATTAAATGAGCGGCAGGCAGACATGGACCGCCGGCAGAGAGATGCCACTGCCACCCTAGAAGCAACCATTCAGTTGGCTCGGGGGCAAGCTATAACGGCTTCTCAACCAGATCAGCCACCAAACGCACCACCTTAACGGGCCCCAAACCCGAGTCCTCCGCTTTAGCCGGTGAGTCCTCAAAGGTCGGAGCAACCACCTGCTGCTCAATAGGATATCCCAATTTAGGATCCTGAGCAGCAGCCACCTTCTCACTCTGGTTGAGATAATCCCCAACATCCAAGGCAGAATAGGGCCGGGCAGCCTCCCCAAAGCCCTAGACGCCCAATGGCTGATGACCCAAATCCACCGAGCAGGGGGCACCATCCTTCTGCTAACAGAAGGTACACCGAGTTAGGCTCTGTGGTCAGGGGACCCCCACGGCATGATAATGCCCGGGGACCTATCGACCAACGTAGGCCTCCCCCTAACGCTCGGGAGGTGCTAGCTAGAGGGGGGAACAACGTGACTAGCCGGTCGCACCATAGTCAGTCGCAGTTCAGGGACGGCCATGACTATAATGAAGCTGACTCCAGCAGAAGGAACGCTGGTCGAGGGCGAGAAGAAAGAGGTGGAGAAAGGAATCCCCCACCAAGAGACAATAAGCCTATGAGCCAGAACGCTGGGGGCAGCCTAACGTCTTTGATCGATTAGGCGCCAGCGAGTAAAGGCACAGAGATGATGAATTAAGGGACGTGCTCAACGACAGGCGCAAAAGGCACGATGAGTACGCCCCCTAGCACCAGTCGCCCCAACGATCCCAGATGTCATACAGGCCCAGATCGATGCATTAAACCAGGTTGTCCAGCAGGTGGTAGGGGGCCGGACATCCCACATCGAGTATGATCAGAGAAGAGGCACTCTGTTCATACAAAGAATAGCTGTGGTAGAAACCCCCAGCAAATTCAAGATGCCAGTACTACCAAACTTCGATGGGTACGGGGACCCAGTATCTCACGTGAATAAGTTCGAGATACAAATGGACATCCAGAAGGTGTCAGATGATGCCTGCTGCAGGATCTTTCTGGCCACCCTATTTGACACTGCTAAGGAGTGGTTTTTCAAATTCCCTCTTGCTAGCATCGTATCATGGGAAATGTTCGTGAGGGAATTGTACAGGAAATTCTACGCTGGTCGTATGCACCCAATTGAAGCCAACCAGCTGGTCAAGATACGCCAAAAGGAAGGAGAATCCTTAAAGGAGTACATCCAGCGTTTTATGCGAGCAGTAGCGGAGGCTAAAACAGTGGGCGACGAAGGGAAAATGATGGCCCTTACTGCTGGAGTAAGGCACCATTCTCCCCTCTGGAACAGCTTAAGAAAGAACGGGGTGAAAAGTACCCAGGAGTTTCTTGATCGAGCAGATCGATACATTAAGCTCGAAGATGTGATTGCCAATGAAGGGAAATCGCCTGCGAAAGACAAGGGACCAAAAGAAGATCCCGCTAAAGCCGCCAACGAGTTGGATAAGCCCAATGGCAACAGCAAAGGCAACAGGAACGATAAAAATGGTGGAAAAAGGGCAAACAATGAACCATCAACGTCCGAAAATAAGCACCCTAAAGGAAATAGGTATGAGCCAAGATTCTCCAACTACATGGCCCTTGCTGAGAATAGAGCGGAGGTCTACCAGGCAACCAGCTCCAATGTCCCTTACAAACAACCATCACCTATAAGGAAGGATATCTCCAAGAGAGATACAACAAAGTTTTGTCATTTCCACAATGACTATGGTCATGACACTAATGAGTGTAACAAGTTGAAAGACGAGATTGAGTTCCTTATTAGACAGGGACACCTGAGGAGATACGTACAAGCCACTGGAGGTTCTCAGTGAGAGGCTCAAGGAGGCAACGAGCAGGTGCCTGTACGCCAATGCTCGCCACCTTTACAGCTAGCTCCTATGGCAGGTACGTTGCTGACCATCTGTGGCGGCCCACATCTTGCAGGAGATAGTGGGAAGGCAAGGGAACAATACGCTCGGACCTTACACCACGACCAAGACATCGAGATGCTAAGTGTGGAGGATCGAACTCCCAAGAAGGCTCAAACAGAGGAAGAACTGATAACTTTCTTTGAGTTTGACGCTCAGGATGTCCGATTTCCTCACTCAGACCCCCTAGTCGTGGACGTCCATATAGCCAACATGATGGTCAAAAGGGTGTTGGTCGACACAGGGAGCTCAGTCAACATCTTGTATAAAACTTCACTGGAGAGGATGAAGTTTTCCGTGAAGGACCTGGAGCCATGCAACCAAACCATTTATGATTTTTCTGGCGAAGGGCTCGCACTAACATGATTAATTAGGCTTCTGGTTACAGCAGGAACTGCGCCCGCGAACAGGACATTACTCACTATTTTTATAGTAGTTGATTGTCCTTCTGCGTACAATGCTGTAATTAGAAGGCCTATTCGGGTCGACCTGCGAGCTGTAACCTCGGTTTGGCACCTTTCCATGAAATTCCCAACAGACGCAGGGGCAGGATGCGTGTTGGGAAACCAGCGAGAAATGATGGAATGCTATAACTCCTCGATATCTAAGGCAAAGAGAGGTGGATCGAGGGAAGATACCAGGAAAGAGTTGCAGTTGGCCAATGAAACACAAGCCCAATTTGGTGAGCATATCACCAAATAGGGTGTTGCCCAAAGTGAGGATAGGAATTTGGATCCTTGCTTTGGGGATTTTGAGGAAGAAGTAGGATCGATCGAGGACCTCAAAGAGGTCCAACTCGATGAAGCATATCTGACCAGGGTTGTGAAAGTCAGTAAAAACTTAGAGCCAACAATAAAGCAAAAGCTGGTGGAATTTTTGAAGAAAAACCAGGAAGTTCTTGCCTGGTCGCATAAAGACATGGTTGGGATTGACCCAGCAGTTATCAGTCATGTCCTGAATATAGATAAAAGATTTCCACTGGTGCAACAAAAAAGAAGGATGCTCGACAAAGACAGATCGAAGGCACTGAAGGAAGAAGTCGAGAAGCTAAAGGAGAACAGATTCATCAGGTTAGCATTTTATCCATCGTGGGTCTCTAATCCCGTACTAGTACCCAAGCCGAATAGCAAGTGGAGAGCATGCGTGGATTTCACAAATCTTAATAAAGCCTGTCCGAAAGATTGTTTCCCTCTCCCAAGGATCGACCAACTGGTCGATGCCACTTCAGGGCACGAGATCCTATCATTTATGGATGCATACTCTAGGTACAATCATACTAGTATGCACCCATCTGATGAGGATCACACTAGCTTTCGGACTAATACAAGACTTTACTGTTACAAAGTAATGCCCTTCGGTTTGAAAAACGTTGGTGCGACTTACCAGCGACTAGTCAATCACATGTTTAAGGAGCTGATCGGTACAAATACGGAAGTATATGTTGATGACATGTTGGTTAAGTTGAAGAAGGCAGAAGAACACATAAGGGACTTGCAAGAGTGCTTCAACGTCTTGAATAAGTATAAGATGAAGCTGAATCCCCTTAAGTGTTCCTTCGGAGTTGGATCAGGGAAATTTTTGGGATTTATAGTGAACTCATGAGGTATTGAAGCTAATCCTGAAAAGATCAAAGCCCTGGTCGATATGAAATCGCCAACAAAGATAAAAGATGTTCAAAGTTTAACCGGGAGAATCGCTGCTCTAAGTAGATTTATCTCCAAATCGACGGACAAGTGCGTCCCATTTTTCAATTTACTTAAAGGCAATAAGAAATTCGAGTGGACAGAGGAGTGCGAACAGGCTTTCCAGGCTTTAAAGTCCCATATGTCGCAGCCACCGATTCTATCTAAGCCGGTTGAAAAGGAAACTTTGTTCATCTATTTGGTGATCACAGAATATGCTGCTAGTGCCGTCTTGGTAAGAGAGGAGGAAAATGTGCAAAAATCTGTATATTATGTAAGCAAAAGGCTAATAGGAGCAGAGCTACGGTATCCGCCCATCAAAAAATTAGCTTACTACTTGATCTTAGCCTCCAGAAAGCTACAACCATACTTTCAAGCTCACCCTATCACAGTATTAACCGACCAGCCCCTACGGCAAGTTCTGCAGAAGCCGCTGTTCGATTATTGAAATGGGCAATTGAACTTGGGAAGTTTGAAATTTCTTACTTACCACGAGCAGCAGTAAAAGGGCAAGCTCTGGCCGACTTCGTCGCAGAACTCACTGGGCTTCCAGACAATGAACAGATAGAAGAGCCAGAGCCTTAAAGCCAAGCTCCCTCTTGGAAGTTGTTTACAGATGGTTCTTCTAATGAACATCACGCTGGAACCGGAGTGATTTTGGTAACGCCTGAAGGACATCGATTCCACTGCGCGATTAGATTCGACTTCATAGCGTCCAACAACGAAGCCGAGTATGAAGCGCTACTCGCGGGTTTACGATTAGCCAAGGACATGAACATAAAGTAACTTGAAATCTATAGTGACTCCCAGTTGGTGGTTAATCAGATTAATGGAGAGTATCAAGCCCGGGGGCTGAAGATGGTTGCTTACTTGAACAAAGCAAATGATTTGTTGGCATAGTTTGAAAGATATACTCTATAGCAAGTACCTCACGACCAGAACTCAAACGCTGATGCCTTGGCCAAGTTAGCAAGTGCAAAGGATGCAGACATGCTGAATATAGTGCCTGTTGAACGGCTGTCCGCACCAAGCATCAGCACAGAAGAAACTTCTCTGGTAATTCAGGCGGCAGATACATGGATGGCACCTTTCATTGAGTACTTTACACATGGAGTATTGTTGACAGATAGAAACAAAGCAAGGGCCCTTCAGAGGTAGGCTGCTCAGTTTATCCTAGTCGACGGAATTCTATACCGAAGAGGGTACTCAATGCCACTCCTAAGGTGTGTCTCAAAGGAAAAGGCCACAGAATTAATGCGAGAAGTCCATGAAGGTTTCTGTGGGGATCACGCTGGGGGGCAGAGTTTATCAAAAAAGATCCTAAGGCAAGGATACTTCTAGCCAACAATGAATGAAGACTCGATGGAATCTGTTCAAAAATGTGACAAGTGTCAGAGATTCTCCAAGATTCCACGAGCAGCCCCTAATGAGCTAAAGCAGATGCAAAGTCTATGGCCATTCATAGTATGGGGAATAGACCTAATCGGGTCTTTTCCCACAGGGAAAGATGGCGTCAAATACACCGTGGTGGCTGTCGATTACTTCACAGAGTGGGCCGAAGCTGAGCCACTTGCAGCCATAACGACCAAGAAAGTGCTGGATTTTGTAGTCAAGAACATAGTGTGTCGCTATGGATTACCAAGAAAAATTGTTTCAGACAACGACACTCAGTTTGATAGTGATCTGTTCACGGATTTTTGCGAACAACATGGAATTATCAAGAGATTTTCTTCAGTAGCTCATCCGCAGGAAAACAGACAAGTTGAGGCTATTAATAAAACACTAAAAGATACTCTGAAGAAAAGGCTTGAAGAAGCAAAAGGGGCATGGCCAGAACAGTTGCCTGAAGTCCTCTGGTTGTATAGAACGACGCATCGAACAACAACAGGTCATACTCCATTTTCCTTGGCTTATGGAAATGAGGCTATGTTTCCTGTTGAATTAGATTCGCCATCACACTGACGAATGGCATATGATTAAGACACTAATAGCCAATTATTGATGGAATCTTTGGATTTGGTCAATGAAAAGCGCAAGCAAGCCCAACTCCAAGTAGTGGCTTACCAGCAAAAAGTCGCCCGATATTTCAACTCTAAAGTACGTGAAAGAAAGTTTAATGTGGGAGATCTGGTACTTAGAAGAGTTTTCCTTAACACCCGTGATCAAGCTGCTGGAGTACTCGGACCTAACTGGGAAAGACCATACCAAATCGAAGAAGTCCTCCATCCAGGCACTTATAAACTTGCTCGCTTAAACGGAGATCTCATTCCTCGCTATTGGAATGGAGAACACATGCGCAAGTACTACCAATAAACAATTCTTCTTAAAGAGTTGGCTTGTATTAATTTTATTTTTTACAAGTTTATGAACAAAGGTTAGTCAATCTTGTGACTGATCGCTTATAAGTGTAAGATCATATTTTTGATCACTCGTACAGACACGATTGTCCATTTATTACGAGAAATAAAAGGGACTGTGCGCAGCCAGTCAATCTTGCCAACTATTGTATTTATTACAAGTATTTTCTCATTACGTGTGTTGTTTTGCTATATTATCATGTTAAAATCTATATTACGAGATGTGATGGTCAAACAGGTCTTGGTCAAGGCAAGTGACCGAGGACCTAAAGCTCCTCAATCACTTGGGGGGCATATAAGGTATCTAGTAAGCAAAGCATATCAGCAGGTATGTAAACACAGGAGCAAAATAAGTGAAAGCATGCTACGGTACTTAGAGTATTTTTTAAAATTTTGTTTAAATTTTGTTAAATCAAACCAAAGTGCTATGCTAAGTTTGGTCATGCGAACATATGTTATAATGAAAATATTATAATATCAGAAAGGAAACCCTTTACACCGCGAGCAGTTACTTCCCGGATATAATTGTCTATGAAAAGGAAAGCTGTACGTGCATTAATAAAAATATAAATTGTTTCGACATCATAAACTATAGTTCATTTGTCTTAAACTACAAGTTAAAATTAAAGAAAAACAAGTAAAGTTATGAAGCAGCTGAAGGATCCTGCTGAGGCTCTTGTGGCTGCTGATCGACTGTGACCCCGACATCTTCATTGGCACCCTCAATGCTCGTTGCTAGAGATATCTCGGGAGACCCTTGAGCCTTTTCTTCCTCTAAGCGAGCAGCGCACCTCGCCAACTAAGCCTCCTTTATATGATCTGTTAGGTAGGAAAAGTCAGCATTGGGGTTGCATTTCCAGAACATGTAGAAACACTGAAATGCCACCCCCTCATATTTCTCGAGGTTGCGAGCGTTCGCCTCCTCCAGATCAGCAATCTCCTAGCGGCTTATTTCTAGCTCTGTTTGGAGTTTGTTGTCTTCTCGATAGTTGATCAGCGAGGCCTCCTTATACTTCTCCCTGGAAGCGGTAATCTTGGTAATTAATGCTTCCTTTTTCTTTAGCTCCTCTTCGAGAGAGGTGAGTTTGGCCTCAGCTGTTTGCAATGTTTTAGTATGCTTCGCCTCGACCTCCTTGAGTTGCTCGACATGTTTGGCCTCAACCATGCTGAGCTGATCGCTGAGTCTCTGTTCGAATTGAGCAGTCAGTTTCCTCAAGCGCCGCCAACCGAAGCTCATGGTGAGAACTCCCTGCGACCAGAAAAAGATAAAGCTGTTAGTAGGAATAAATTGACAAGGTAAATTGGTAAAGCATAATAAGAATGGCTACTCACGCTAAGCAGTTCGTTTAGCGCACGGTTGAAGATCTGGTCGACCTCCATAGAGTCAGTCTCGTGGATGGCCTCTCAGCTGTGTCGATGCCTTGTTAGCTTAGTTAGCCTATCTTTGGCTGAGTTAAGGACCACATTTGTTAGAGCTTCTCCTGGAGTTTTTTTCTAGATGAGTAGAAGGTGTCTGGTCAGTGGAAACCGGAGGAGTGATGTCAGTAGGGGCTGTAGGAGGAGTCTGTTCGACTGGAGCTGGTGAATTTTGATTGATAGGAGTTGGGGGAGGGGTCGTCTCTTTGGTAGGAGTTGGTGCAGGAGGATCTCCCGTTCAAGCCTTCTTTGCAGAAGGGTCACTACAGCCTTCCCCAGGTTGGCATCTGCTAGATTTCTTCATGCTCGTTGGATTGGTATACAGGTCGAAGGCTCTCTCGGCAGGAATGTCTGCAAGGAAAGAAACATACGAACAGTCAGGCAATATACTTAGAGGTGCTTACTAAATCAAGGAAATAAGAGCAAAGAAATTATAAGCAAAGTACCCGAGCTACAACTACTGGTCACTACATTATTTACAGTACTACTGCTACACTCACTCTCTGGCTTGAAGAAGTCTGAATTTAAATTAGGCGTGTATGTAAAGTTGTCATCCCCGTCAAATAAATCACAAGGAATGGGCAAACTATCTAAGAGTGAGAAGTCAGTACCATTCTCATCCGAAGACTCTAGAATGGGCTCGGGATGCTCAAAAGCATTCTTCTTGCCCTTTCCTGGTGGAGTCGGAGCAGCAACTGCTCGCGGGCGCTAGAGGGTTCCCTGATGGTCACCCCCGTTGCCCTCTTCCTCGGAGGTTGTGTCACATCATGGTGCTGCTCGGGAACTTCTCCACCTGTAGCACTCCCCATAGTTGTTTCCCTCACATCCTAGTGAGGAGCCAAAAGGCCGACCAGCCTCAGATTGGCCTCTGCGACCAGTTCTTTGACATTTTTTTCTATATCGGCCATGCTGGCCAAAGATGCTGCTCGTATCTCCATCTCTGGAGTAGGAGCTGGTCGGTGCCATGGACCTCAATGACATTAAAATTCTAAGGAACGTGCTGGAAAGCTAAAGGAATTTAAACAACCAAAGAATAAAGAAATTACCTTCTTGAGTGAAGGCCAAATTGTTGGCGACCAAGTTTGTTGTTAAAAAGTACTCTTGGAAGTACTTTCCTACATTGGACCTATAGGTAATCTCACTCAGGAAGGTGCAAGCAGATTCCTGGTGGTAAAAATGGAATAACCTCGTGTTGTTGTGATTGGGGTTGGACTTGAGATCAAATAAGTAATTGATCTCATGTGGCGTAGGCACAGGCCACTTCTTGTGGCTGTACAGAATATAGAGAGCAGAGAGCACTCTATATCCATTTGGGGTGATTTGGAAGGGGGCGACCTCAAAATAGTTGGCCACCCCTGGAGGAATGGATGAAGAGGCAAAGTTTCCCCTGCCTCAAATGTGGTATCTCGACCAAGCGTTGTAGGTGCACCCAGCAGGTTTTCCCGTTGGTCGATGGAAGGTTTGTTTAGGGTAATCCCAGAAAGTCCGCACTTTTTGAGATAATTCCCTATCATCCTAGCTGTAATATTGCTAGGAGGTACCACGTACCATTCGACCTCTGGTCGAAGGACGTCTCAAGATCGAGCTTTCATTTGGATCCCTGGCTGAGGGGTGTTTTCAGAATGTGGGCTAGTCGAGGGATTTTCAACCTGAGGAGCAGGCTGTTTGGCAGGAGGAGAGTTTTTTCTTTTCTTTTGGGTAGTGGATTTTACTCGACCCATGTTTGATGGACTGGTTGAAGGTCTATTAGAGGGGGTATGGGAAAAAGGAATCTCCGGGATAAGTAACGACGGCTGTTCCTGATCTTCGAGCAACTAGGCGAGCGAATTGTCGTCGATCAACCTCTCACCTCCCCATGGGTCGTGCATGAAAATCTGCGAACAGAGAAGTGGATATGAGAGTCTGCGAACCAATAAAGTGTAAAGAGTTGGAATAACATTGCTCGTGTATAATTTAAGCTTTTATACAACCAGCAACATTCTAACAAAAACACTAAATTCTATGCGAACAGTTTGGAAAATGGATTAAAAAGCAGAAGTGACAAGCTTTTCAAGAAAAACTTTTCGACTCTGAAAGGGCGGGAAAAACCCAATTTTTTCTACAAGCTTAAAAATCAAAATTTTACTTCGATTTTACGCCCTAAATTAATAATCCTAATTACCAAACTGATTCATAACCCCTGCAAAGTATTATTTCCTATCATATTAGGCTCGGATCTACGTGCCCATTTACCCCAAAACAATTTCTTCAAGAACATGCAAGAACTCAAAATATGTAACGGATATAAAACAGATATTGCATGGCATCTCAACGACTGAAAGGTTTGAGAAACTTACTTGGATGAAGGTTGGAGTAAATTTCTGAAACGATAAGTCAGATGGCTGGACAGAAGCTCTGTGAATCGTCGAGGCCGTCTGAGTTTCTGGGCTTTCTGTGACTTGTTCTTCAGTGTTCTTGGGGATAGAGTAAAAAGTAATTTTGAAGGGGTATTTATATTGGGCGAGGAGCAGTTACCTAGGTAATCATAAGGGGTAACTTTTCGAGGCATGGATAAATGTAATAGCCATTAGACCACTTTTGGGAAACCGCAAAGATATGATTGGTTGCCTTTTTCAAGAAGGCATGGGCAGCTCTGACAGATTTGATAGGGCATACGAAAGGACGGTCGCCTAAGTTTACTTTATGCTGGTCGCAGTAAAATAAACTTGGGGGGCAAATGTTTACCCAATAAACGGCTCTTGATGATGTGGCAGGATTGACTTACACGTGGCAGTTTCAAGTGAATGAATCCTATTCGACCATCGACGAGAGAGTTATTGATTTATCAAGCCTCATGCTTAGGTGCGATCAGTCTGGTCGCATACTTTCATTTACTTTCTTTTGAATACGCAATCTTGTAATATTTGCATTACTTAAGGTCCATGAGCCCATGTAACCTTCTTGAGCCTATAAATAAGAATCAAAGGGCTCAAGGAAGAGACTTTTGGATTTTGGAACTTTGATCTTTGTACTCAGAGAGAAGAATATAGTGTGATTATTCGCCAAAATTGTAATCTTCCCAAGGCTTGTGAAACTCGTGAACCCTAGTTCATTGATCACAGTGTTGGGATTCAATATCAATAAGAACACTAAGTGGACGTAGGTCATTACCATCCAATTGGGGCCAAACCACTATAAATCGTTTGTGTTGTTTGTTTTCCCTTTGATTTTTCTTCTTGTTTTCATCCCATTTTCTATCGTTTATCTGACTCCGTGTCCTTGACCAATTTGGGGGTCAACAGAACTTATCATATTATTATCTCCCACTCAAATAAAGATATTTAATTAATTAAACCAATTAATTAAAACCAATATAAAATTCGAAATTAAATATTTAATTTATTATAATTTCAAAAATTATAATTAATTACAATTCATTTGTAATTAATTAATTAATCACTATTATCACATAATTGCATATTTGGCCCGAAGAACAAATTTCTTCTTAAATATGTCTTTCAACCATTTTTCCTTTTATATCAACTCTTGCCTTTAATAGTGTTGATAGAGCCGCTGTGGGGACCTATGGACCTATAATTCCAAGCTCCAATAAATTTGAGATTATTAATTAAACTTTTTAATTTAATAATCTTAATTTATTAATCTTATGATTATTCCACTATAAATATGAGACTGCACTCTTGTAATTATAGACATTTCATTTACTGAGTACTTTATAAAATAAAGCGTCCATTGATATAATCATTACATACAAATTAACTCTCTAATAATGTTTCATAATTAATTGGGAATAAAATTACCGTTTTACTCTTTTAATTATATATTGTTTCCTTAAGTATCATTGACTTTACTAGTGAAGGTTAATTCATAACTAAATTATGACATTGAGCTCAATAACCTTTCAGTCCCAAAAATCAACCCTTGAGAGAACCATTATTCATTCTCTTATGAGAAGGTATAGATTCCATATCTATATACTATGTCCCCAGCCTTTACATTAATGAGTTCCCAAAACAAAAGTTTCTAGCCTGATCATTCTGACAGACCCTAACGAGTGAATCAAAGAACTCATATAACATAAACAAGAGTTCATAGTAACTTCAGGATTAAAATTTATTTGTGTATGATCATTAGTTGATATATTTAATTAATACTTTGAAACGGTATTTAACTAAGTAATAATACACATATCTAGTCCAGTTCTATATATTCTCTAATATATAAAGTACCTCCACTAAAGTGTCCTACTGCACTAGTGATCCGAATCTAGATCACATGTATTCATAATACTAGTGGACCGTACTTGCAGTAATTAATCTAAAGATTCCATAACTTTATTTTACTACGAACTATTCAAGTTCATTTATCTCAAACACAATCCTCCCGTACCAATATGTGTTTGAGATCACATATATGAACTTAGGAATTTTTCTAATATTTACATAATATTATCACATAATAATATAGTCCATAAAATATATGCATAACAAATTTAATTTATTTATTTATTTCTTAAAACAATGTTTACTACATATGCTTTCAGGGCACAATTCCCAACAACCCCAACCATTGGATCACCTAGGACTTGGATACTCGAGGACAATCCAAGGGCCTAAAATTGGAGCAGTACGAATCGTAACCATTGTCATTGGAAAAGAAAGCTCTTGAGTGTAAACTGAAAAGGCGCCTAAGGTACAAAAAAGACATTTCGGGCTATGGAATTGACATTGCATTAATTGCACGGATTGATGGGACCAACAATTGGGTTAGGGCACATGGTAGGAAACCTCGTGGTGACATCAGCTGAAGTTCAAGCGTTTCATCCCGAGAACCTTTTAAAGTATTCATCAGTTTTAAGTCTCTGATGTCCGATGACAGGTAGAGACTTGAGGGGCAAATGTTGTCTGTGTTTTCACCCAAGGACACGTGCCTCTTCTCCATGAGACAGCGCCCAAAGAGATATGTCCTTGGGAGATCGATCCAACGATTGGAAGTCATCCTCCTCGGGTAGTAAGAAGGCGTCGACCTCTTTCCTGGGCCATGTCCCGAGAGACATGAATGTCTTCATAAGGTTACCTCCTGAGGATGCTTGATAGTCTACGTCTTTTCCTTGCCTCTAGCTATATTCCAGGTCGAGGATATACTCCTTGGAATCTTAAGGATAGGCTTAATGTCAACCAATGCGGATTGGTTGCCTCAAGAAGACCTGACAACCTTTTTGGGCGATCTGCCTGCAACATTGCCCATGGTACGACTTGATAATTCGCACTCCCACTATGCCGCCTGACACGGAAGTACATACAGCATGCCCTGACAGTCCCAAGGGCATGTTCCCCGTAAAGTAATTACCTTTCTGCAGTGGGCCCTTCAAATCTCGCTTGGGTCATGGCCTTTATTCAATACGACCCAATGCATTGAAGTGTATTAATTTCTCATTTAGGGGAAGAATGTGTATTAATAATATGATTAATATTAAGGTCCCTAGCCCCTATAAAGATGGACGGGAACTTCATTGTAAGGGGTTTAGATTTTTTGAGAGAAATACTTGTTCTCAGAGCAATCTAAACGTTGCATGAGAAGATACTGTAGAAGCTTGCAACCACAAGCTTGCGATCTCCCTAATACAAAAGACTCGTGGACTAGGGTTCTTTTATAACCTGAGCCACGTAAAAGCATGTGTTCATATAGCTATTTCTATAACCTCTTTTATAAACGTTGATAGCGAAAAAGGCAGTCAACAATATTTGTCCTCAAATATTTGTATACATGTGTATAAAATATATAAGTATGTATATATATATATGTTGCATGATTAATGATCTTGCACATTAATGGTTCCTGTATTGTAGAGTCCCAGAATATTTACTTAGTTTGCTAGCTAGTAGTAGTTGTAGTATTTTAGATTTCGTGGATTTTGGTTCAAACCGGGACTTAGTTGGAAACTCCTAGCAATAGGTATGGATTTTATAAGTTTAACATATAGTTTAAGAATATTAATTATAACATAAAGTTTGATTAATATTGTTGGTTATAAATATGATAATTATTATAACCAAGGTGTAGATAGAGCCAATAGGATTATGACACTTATCATAAGCATGATTATTAAGGAATTATTATTTTAATGATAAAATAAGGGAATATAAGACTTAGTCCTCACCATAAACTGTTGGGATCGTAGTTTGACTCAGTCAAAGTAGTTATCCAACCTTAATTATGTTGAAAAAGTGCAATTACGCGTTTAAAATATTCACGTATGCCTGTTGATGCCATTTTTCATCAACTTAAAATGTAGAGCACGTAAACAGTAAAAAATTATGGCCCGAAAAACACAATAAAACAAGGAGAGTTTTTTACGTGGTTCAGCAGTTAACTCTGCCTAGTCCACGAGTCTTTGTTATTAGAACTTAGGAAATTTCTGGAAATCCTTCAGGGATGAATTCTCCAGAGTTTCTCTCAAGATCACAAAATTTCGGTCCTTTACAAAGGTACATGACTTCTCTATTTATAGAGGAAGTCTCAGAATACTATCCCACACGTTTCTGGGAAGTTATCCTGTATATTAATAAATTTAATGGCTTTAAAGCCTATAACTCCTATATACAAGGAAACGTCCCCTGAAGACCAGGGGGCGTGTAACCGATTAATAAATATCCCTTTATTGTAGGGAAGTTACAACAATAATATCTCTTGAATGCATGGACTGTGTCTCTTCAAGTGACTTATTAAGCTGTTCGAGATCAGCAATCAGTATCATGCCTGTCTAAGTCTCTGAGTGAAGTACAAGTTGTCTTGTTTTCCTGAAATCAGTTCGGAGAGGGTAAGTACCACCGAGGCCGCCTTACCCCGAGCTCACACTCATGCCAAGCTCGGGCCACTTGATCCGAGGTCATCTAACAATGGACGTACTCCGATGTTCAGTCTTTCGAGCTTGCGAGAACTTCGAGGCTGCCCATCTTCGAGGTTGCCACCTGCTTTGAAGGTTCGGTATCTAGATTATGAGCATGTATTTCGACCATCTCGAACTCACCCCTGACGGATCTAGCTTTCGAGGTTACAACCTCAAGTCTCGAAATCTGGGTGTAATAATGCCGATATACCGCAGCATTAGAGCCGATATATCGCCTGTCGAAGAATACGGAAAAACACGTTGATGTTGCACGATCGTACGAACGGAGACTCGGAACTAGGGGCATCCGATATATCGCCACATAGGGGCGATATATTGCCCATATTTATTATTATTATTATTATTATTTTGTTTTAATTTTTAAAAACCACATTTTACTCCTTAGACCGACCTCTGTTAGTTTTGACCGAGTCTTTAGCCTTTGATTGACGAATATTCAATTATCTTCAATTAAATTCATTATTTTTATTCAAATCAAAATGGGGTTAGTTTCACTCCTTACCTCTATAAATAGGACCTAGTACCCAGCCCTTTCACTTACTCTTCAACTGTGATCAGACTCCAAGGTGCTAGTGAGACCATAAGAGTGATACACTTGGGTAGGGAAAGAAAAAGCTTTACCATTCTTAAGCTTTATCAAACACTTGGGAAGCGAGGATTAGAGTGTTTTGGTATTGGAGTTAGGCCAATCCATAAGGTCAACAAAGGTACCCTTATTCTTAAGTTCAATTCTGTTTGATTCCTTAGTTTCTTTAGTTTTCTTTCAGGTTCTAACTTTTGTTATGGTTTGTGGTTAGGTTTTTAAGTTCTTTGAACTTAAGGTGTCTTTTCGGTAAGTTTTCTCTTGGTGGTTTAGTTCTATTCTTTTAATCTCTTTCCTTTAGAAATACTCATTATTCTATTGTTGGTTTTAGAAGTGTTCTACGTCCCGCATTTGTTCTCATATTCCATTTTTGGTAAGGAAAATAGGATATATCTTGTATGTTTATATGATATGTTATGCTATCTTATGTTATGTTATCTTATGTTAACATTATGTATAGTATGTTTATAGAACTTGGGCATATGACTTGTCTAGCTAGCAAGCCCCAATAATTTATGGGCATATGACTTGCTTGACTAGCAAGCCCCACCAATCTATTGGGCATATGACTTGTTTAGTTTACAAGCCCCAAGTAGTATAATGGCCATTGTAGTAGTATATGACATATGTTTATGATATGCTTATAGTATATTTTTATGATATGTTTATAGCATATGTTATGATATAATTTTATGTATATGATTTATGTTGTTAGTAGTTTTTCCTTGCTGGGCATTAAGCTCACTCCTTTTCTTTTAGTGTGATGCAGGAAAATAGATGCAAAGGCGGAAGGATTCTTGGAAGCTTGGTGTGTGTATGGAGGTGAATGGAGTGGATGGGCTGCGTGTCGATTCGAGGACAACGTTTTTTTTAAATTACGTTTTTATGTATTTTTCCGTATTTAGCTTTGTAAACAATTTTATTTGAAGTTATGTTTTATTTTAAAACAATGAGCTCATTTATGTATTACAAATGTTATTTTTAAAGTTCTCAATAAAGTTATGAATTTTCTTATGTATGTTTTCTCTAAAGTTGTAGTTAGGTCTAGTAGGTTTAATGACCTAAGTTTCATAGATAGTTGGGTCGTTACATGTATGTATTCTTGAACATATAAATTGTTTATATGAGAGGTGGAATTTTTTGGTTTGTTTAAAAACTGGGCCCACCATGTTATTTCCCTGTGCACTCTGATTGTTTTTCCAACAATTTGTATCAGAGCAGTCATTAATCCTTGCATATTGTTAATTACTGTGTGGGACTATGTTCATTTTTATATTATATGTGATATATATTTGAATGGATGGATGTTTATATTGATGATGATAGATTATTAAGAGTTGTTTATAATGATGCTTTTGGGTTTAGGAATTGTTCTTGATATTTCTAGATGAAAAATGTAAGCCAATTTTTAGGGCATAGGAATTTTGCCATTTTATTTTTTGAAATGTAAATTATAAAATTGTTTTAATTGGATTCAACAAAGTTTGGCACGAAAATCGAGACAACATCATCAATCCCATTGACCGTCATGGCACGCACCCCGAGGTACCCCCCTTACAGCATGGTCATACGGCTCTGCCCCCGCCACCACTGCTCGCGTGCTCACCACCACCATGGTCGACCGATCTCCTCCATGCCGCTAGAACCCCTTGCCGTTGCCCCACTTGATGACACACCTAGGGTTTATGTCATGCAAACCCTAATGTGTTGTTACCAAAATTGTTTTAATTATTTAATTAATTAAAACTTTGAAATTAAATTAAAATGGTTTTAATTTGGAAATTTCTACAATTGAAATAGTTTTGATTATTTTTCTTAATTAAAAATGTTTTAATTATTCTCTTCCATAATTAAGATTGTTTTAATTAAAATATCCAAAATTAAAATTATTTTTAATTTTAATTTATTAAAATTAAATTGTTTAATTTTATTTTTTAATTAAATAACCCAAATTCAAATTGGGCTTTAGAAACTATTAAGGTGTTAAAGCCCAAATTTTAATTATTTTAAAAGGTTGTTTAAAATAATTAAAAGTTGTATAATTTAAAATGGATATGGAAAATGGTTGCGTTGGCTCAACAAGACTACATCTCAATGCTCGAGATCAAGGCATTCTTCATTAGGCCTTAGCTAGTCTAGGTTACATTTTCATGTATATTTTGCAAGTGTTGTAATTTTTTCTAGAAATACCCAAAAGTTACCAACACTGCAAGAAAAAATACTTTCAATAAGACCGAAAAAGTATTATCAAATATATACCATAACACTTTTTAATGTGTTAAGAAAAGTGGTGTTATAGTAGGTCGGAGCACTTTGCATAACACTTTTCCATAGTTATAAACATGAGTTATGGTATAGCCTGCGATAACACTTTTGTTGTGTTATTTTAATAGTTAGATAAGTATTTCATTATGCTATTTATAAGTAGATTATATAACACTTTTTTTGTACTTATAAAATAGTGTTATGATACACTTTATAGTAACACACTTTCTGCATTATAGAAAATAGTTTGCATAACATAATTTTATGCTTATAAACCAGTGTTATTGTAAAAGATACAATAACACATTTTTTGTATTATTCTAATATTTAGATAAGCTTGAATTATTATTATATAAACCTGTACATTATAATTATTTTTTATTTTTTTAATTCAAACCCTCTTCATTTAATATACTTAAGACACCCTTAACATTGTACAAATATATTTTTGAGTACCAATTATATGGTTCATAACACATATAACCAAATAATTGTGTCAAAATACATTCAAAATTATCTAAAAAATAATCCAAAAGTCTTAAGATATTCAACATAAACAAAACATTCTCGTAATAGTCAACAAAATAGTCTTAAACAGTTGCATATTCAAAAGTAAAGGTAGGAATTCATGATCTTCCAAATGTCAGCACACCAAAGTCGTCTAAATAAGATTTTCTTTTGCACTTGACTTGTTGAATCTGGTAAATAAAACATAAAAGAAAAACTAATGAGGTCATGAAATATCAAATCATTCATCTAAAATAGTCAATAATTCTATCATAATCTTGGATTGTTTATCGGTTAATGTTGAACAAGCATTATATAACCAAATAACCAAATAAATACCTCTTGGAATAACCTTTTGAGAAGACCATGCAACTGTTGAACCAACAGCTTCTCGTATAGTAAGCATCGCATAGTTAGGACGAAATAAATAAGCACTAGGCACAACATCAACATCAACCCATACACGCATAAAATCTGGTCCAAGAGGAATTCCGTGCACCTCTAAGTCTGGATCACTAGAATCCTAATGGCCTTCAGCAATAATTGCATCTGACCAATCGAGCAAGTAGCAAGCATTCCTTGCTTCTATAAAGTTATGGCCTTTTTAACTCCAACACTCTGCAAAATTAATTTTGAAAACAATATATTAATTTTTGTATTTGTTTCCTTAAAAAGAAAGAAAACAATTTGAAGATTTACCTTAGGAGAATGAATATTGTTGGATTGTGGAGTATTGTGGGACTGCCCCTAACTTGTTGTTGCTCTACCGGCCTAATAAATGGGTCGTTTAAAGGGTTGACTTGCCTAACTCAAAAATTACATGTAGAAAATTAGACACATGTTTGTTTATGACTTTGACTTTATGTATTTTTGTGATAGCATTGTATGTTTGAAATTTTTTTTCTCTCTCTCAATATATATTAATTTCCTAAACAGAAAGTTAGATTCTTAATCTGAAAGAAAATCAATACAATTGACTATAGTTTTTTATGTCTCCAATATGATAGAATTATTAGTCACTCATGCATATAATACACATATATTGTTTGTTGGAATGATTTATATATATATATGTGTATATGTTATAGTACTAGTACATTTAACTGTTTAAAGACAACTAGAATACATAGAATGATCAGTGGTTAAATTGAGCTATAAAAGCATGCATTATATTATAGTAAATATTGTGAAAGTTTTTGATGAATTATTAATTTGGGTGCATGAGTTAAAGTTTGACTGAGGAGCTCAATCACTTGCCACTTGGTCCATGCAGCAATCAAATAAATATTATGACATGTTATCCTTCGGGTTTGTTGTAATTGAAGAACTAATTAACTAAATTTTTAATACTATATTACTCATATATGAAGGGAATCGTATAAGTCAGAAGCAACTTTTTTATATTATAGCTTAACTACTTACTACTGTATAGTGTAGAACTAGAGGCAGGAAAAGAAAAAAAAAAGTCAATTTGTCTTTCATGATAAAATCTCTTCTCTAAATAATGTTTCGTCATATGATATATCCTCTTTATTAATATATTTTTGTTTTCTTTTTTATGGGTCCTCTTTCTTTTAGTTAAATTAAACATCTGTAATTTCTGAAATCATTAGTATTCTGACTTCACACTACAAAAGGAATGTAAGTGGGACAAAAGGAATGTTTCTAAGCCAATGCAGCATCAATGTCTCAAAATGGGCCATTTCACATCTCTTAAAATGTCTAATAATTTGTATTTTGGGTAGCTCAAACAAGCTATTATTTATTACATGTTTTTAGTTGTCAAACCATGCCTTGTGTCAAACTCTCTTAAAAAGAGGTTTATAACTTTCCATTTTGTTTGGTGAGGGAAAACATTTTCATAATTGATTATAGTGGAAACTAGCTGTGTCATTTGATTGATTATAGTGGAAACCAGCTGTGTCATTTTCATTTCTACATGTTTGATTTTTCACATTTGTTTTAGTAACCATATTTATTGTGTTCTGAGTTTTGTGCTTCATCAGAAAGTGTGTGATCTTGAAGTGGTGTGTATGTATGTAGCACAATAAGAAAGAGAGGTTCTCTACTGTTTCAGGTCTGAAAACCCATGTAATCACAATATGTAATCACATAGATATTCACTTATATATATATTGAAAAAATAAAACAAATCAAATGAAAGGCACCCTATAAAATCATAAATGTTGAATGAACACACTGCTCCCTCACCATTGATTAAGACATTAATTGAGTCAACTACGTGTGGTAGAAGAAAAACAGATCTTAAGGCATAAATACCTTACAGATAGTTAAATTTTATCTAACTCATACCTCTACAATACTCGGAATTAGTTTGAATATTGCATCCTGAAACATGTCACTGCCATCCACGAATTTAGCCAACAAGGAATTCTTATTCAAAGGCCAACCAGCAGCATAGTAAAGCACCAGACAGTAGTTCGGTTTTGCTGGGACTTGGAATATAAACCTTCCACATCTTAAAAGATTCTTCTATTCCCTTCCAATGAATGCAAGAGTATATCAAATAATAACTTTTTAACTACTCAATACAAAGTTAAAAGTGTATGCGTGATAAAGAAGTCTTAAAATACACACCAAAAGGAGATAAAGTCATAACTCTCACCCCAAAATATTACCCAATACCCAGATTAATTTATTGTTTTGAAAACAAAAAAAAAAAACTACCAAGAGATCAAAGAAACAAAATGGCTGAATACTTTCTTATTCAACCCACACAACAATCCAAAACTTCATCTTTTCACACAATGAATCCAGAGACACTTTTCCTCTAAGAGGAACATTGGAGGAAGAGGCTAAAGAGATATGGAACAAACTAGCCTTTTAGTCTTAAGTTTCTCATTCTAGTAACTTTTAATTGTAGTGTTCTTTGTTACAGTACCAATATAAGTACTTTATGAGAAATGGATTTGATTAGATACTGAGTTTGTGTTTCATTTTTCAGTGATTTTCTTCCATTAATGGTTTGACACTATTTTGGTTACATCATTAGTTATGTTTTGTGTGTTTTTATTTCAATAAGAATTGCTTTTACTTAGGTGTTATTTGAGTACTGGTTCAGTGGTTTCCTTTTTAGTTTATTTTAATCTTTTTGTTATGATATTTCTATCTTGGCACCAATAGAGTAATTATCTATCCAGCATAATATTCAAGCTACAATCATAGTGACTTCTGTTAAGGAAATAATGGTGCAAACTCTGTACATACATTTTATTCATGATTATGTTGTGTAGACAAATTTCTCATTTTCTAGTAGTGACTTTGACTAGCAATCATTCTTTTCTCTCTAGCTATATTAGTGCGTCTATGATGATGATTATTTAAAACCTTGCTACTAATCTCAAGACCATGATAAAATTGACTCAATGAAATAGATTACCACTAATTTAAGCACGAAACACATGAAGATTGTTAAAATTTCTAAAATAAAGTACTCTTGAAACATAACCAAAGTACCTCAGATAAAGTCAATCATAGTTTGGAGTAAAAAAAAAGGTTGTTCTGTCATACATACAAAAAAAAAAATACTTAGAGACCATGTTCCTCTTAATCATACCAGCAAACACAAAATGAGTTGAACACATAGATAAATTCAAAAAATATAAGACAGACTAATAACAGATCCCACTCTCGAATTAATGTAATTAGAAGAGACTAAACCTTTTTTCATGGATCCTAATGGACGAGAACTTGATATCAAATAGTGTTGGAGAGACATGATACACAGTATAGGAGAAATACCAGTTTAGTTCTGAAATTTGATACTTGTTCAGCAACACTCTCAATCAATTGTTGTCCTGACATCAATGAATTTCTATACTTAGCAAAAGTTTCAGATTCTAGTGCAAGAGGATTAGACATGGGCCTGTCAACATTCTGCAAAACGAAAATAACAAGATTGAGTGTTTAAATCTTGGCCGAACCACATGAGAAAGCACTTCACAGGGTGATATATACACAAATGAAACCCAAACTAGATATTCATATCCAGACCTTTTTTATATTACATAATACTTATTGCATTAATAGCCATTTTTAAGAATAAAATTTACACCTTCAACAACTTGATGTACTTACTTTTAACAATTTCATTACGCAGTAAAAGTGAATCGTTCATAATTATTCAAAAGAAACACCCACCAAAGGAGACCTGAATCAGAGATTATGAAACTGTTGGTAGCGCCAAAGATATTTCGCTAGCTAAAAAATTAGGGTTTAACATGCGGCAGTTGAAGGCAAGAAAGACGGTGGAAGTGCAGGCAGAGATTTTGGTATGAATTCATCCTTATTGAAGGTAGGAGCATGTAATGCATGCACTGCCTGACATAATAGAAACCTGTAGAGAAGAAAATACACAACTCAGTAACTGCTCTATAATTTTTTCAATGCACAACTCAACAATGCTGAGTTATATATGTCAATGTTCTGGATTTAACTTTTACCAAAACAAAACAAAGACAGACATTGAATTTTACCAGCAAGTAGGACACTGATGAACAAAAAAATATTTCATTGTTTCCACATATTTCAATTATTCCATGAGCAAAAACACTGATGAAAACTTCAAGGACTATTTTGCGTCATATTATTAACTGGGCTGTGCTTTAAGTAATGCAATAAATTATAGTCCTAAGACAGTAACTGTCATAGGGTCAATTTTTTAAAACTAAAATACCACCATGTTA
The DNA here is from genome assembly GCF_963169125.1 of Humulus lupulus. NCBI lineage: Eukaryota > Viridiplantae > Streptophyta > Magnoliopsida > Rosales > Cannabaceae > Humulus > Humulus lupulus. The sequence goes on along the minus strand of NC_084799.1, from coordinate 19,649,752 downwards.
TGTTGATGGCCAAAGCTTTAAACATAGGTCAGCTAACCCAACAATAAAAACAAAATGCATAACCAAGTTTCAGTTCAATCAAATAACACATGAATAAGAAAAAGTACAAGGTTTTATTAGATCCAAACATGGGTGAAAAGTGAAAACAAAAATTGAAAATCAATGATACCTCAAGACAAGTCCCCAAACAGAGTCTGAAAGGAATATTTAAATCACAAAAAGTGGTTAGGGATTTTAAAATTAGACATTTTCAAATATTCTAAATAAATAACCAGCCTATACTGACCTTCAAAATTAAGACGCTAATACATGATACACGATACAAACTTACAAACATAACAAAGAAATACTTAGAAGTTCATATCCCAACCTAGAGAAGGTCACGAGAGATTTAGGGAGATACATGAGATGGGGGAGAGTAGTGAGGGAAATGTCGAAGATTATATTTATATATATGATCAGAAAACATGGCTCATGAATAAAGTGATTCTTAAGAAAAGTATAGTCAAAATTTCAAATGAAATATTATAGAGAAGCATAGTTTATATTTATCATATATCTTGAGATTTTAATTTTACATAAAAATCTAAATTTCAACATATTCTATTACCTTTGTCTTAATTATACAACTAGCTATATTGCACTTGCTTTCTGCTAGGGTTTTCAGAATTTTCTGCCTTGTTGGTCAAAGAAGAGGGCACGGACCGTACCCTTCTCGCTCATTTCTGGGCCGCATAGACCTGATCATTAGTCAAATATATCATGAAATTTCAGGTGATGGGTAATGATGATAATACCAAATGTTTAATTTCTAATCAAACAAAATATGTATTTACCTAACTAGCTAGGCGCTGGTTATGATTGATGGAGTTTGTGCAAGAAGATCAATTATTAGATTTCAAAGAAGAAGAAGAGTCATGATTACACATAGCTATTACCTTTGTTCTTGTAGATGCTTCATTTCCAAGAGAAAGCATGGGAGAGGGCGTCTCCAGGGAAGAGAGCAGCAGAGAGGGCTTCCAATGAGGAGAAAAATTGAAGGAGAGGGTTTTGTTGGGGAGAGAAAACAATTGAGTGGACTTTACAGGGAGAGGGTGACAGAGAGAGTACTCCACGAAGAGAGAGTGATGGAGAGGAACAAAGGAGCAGAGAGTGTTTTAGAGAGAGAAAGAGAGTGAGTGAGGAAAAAAGAGATGTTTAACAAATATATCATTGCCGCTTAAAAATTTTGAGGCCCGCCATTTTATTTCAAGCTTTTTTTTTTTACTTTGGCTATTACCGTATTTTAATTATAATAATTTTTAAATAGTATTATAATGATGTGTTATGGAAAGGAGTGTTTGGTGTAGTGCAACCCGCTTTTATTTATTTATTATAAGTATTTGAATATGATTAACGTGTTTAATATTTTGTCATGTATTATAACATGCAATTCATGTAGAAAAATGCTATTAGGAACTTTCTATATTTTATTATATATATTTATATATGATAATTCATATAATAATTAATTTAGTCTTAATTAATTAAGATGGTAAATAAAAATTAAAGTTGTTTAATTTATTATTTTAATGAAAAATATTTTATTAAAATAAAAATGACATTCTTTTAATTTAAGCAAAATTAAAATTAGAATTAAGGGAACAATTTATTCATTTTATTTTGCTTAATTAGATTAGTAATTATTAGAATATCATTTGGTAAAAATAATTAAATTTATTTTTACAACTAAATTAAAAAATATTGATTTTGTGAAAAACACATTTTTTTCCAAAATAGTGAGTGGGAAAGGGAGTTATGATAATAAGTCTCATGGTCTCCATTATTGGTTGAACACCGAGAGGCATAGGAAGGGTCTCATTTCGCCTTCGTTTGCGGACTCTCTAAGGAAATGCTTCCAAATATGTTTATTTTATCTCAAGGTTGACTTCTCTTATGAGAATATAATTAATGATGTATTTCAAGTTTGATTGACCCTAATGCACACTCTTGAGTTAAGTCATTAATTTAAAATAATGGGTTATACTCTAAAAGTGTCTCTAAGCTTTCGAGCACGACTAGTGCATCTTGACCAAACTAGCAGTAGTTCATAAGTCAAAAAAGAAAAAAAAACGTTTTTAAGTTTTCACTTATGAAATTGAGATTTCTCTCAAAATTAATTTGGAATTAGTCTGACCTACCCCAAGGTTGGTCCATTAATTTTCAAATTAATTTATCGTGGATTAGTATAAAATTTTATGTGTTTTTATATGTTGCATTCATGCATCATGTTTACTTTTTCAAATAATATCTGATATTTATTATATGTTTTAATTCATTATATTTTATTAATTTATTTCCAGCAACAATGGTTAATTCTCTTAATCCTAATCAAGTACTTGAAAACTTGGGAATTGACACACACCCCATTGATAAAATCTTGGAAAGGATTCCATTTAGTCTTAACCGCATAAGAAGATAGTATGAAGGAATTCACATTGTCCTTGGAACACAAAACTTATACGGAGCGATCTTTGATCCACCTCCAGAGGTTCCAAGCTTTTCATCTAGCTTTGATGAACATGAAAAATATGGTGAATGGATGAGATTGACTCACCTGGCACGTCAATGCATGTTATCGACCATGCATGGCGACATTAAAGAAAGATATATGGTTATTGAAACTGCATACGAGATGTGGACCTTAATAAAGAGTGATGCTCTGACATATACTCAATTTTTAAAATACAAGGTAAATTCAATTTACTCAAAAACTCTTCTTTAATATTTTGAATGTTTAATTCAAAATTATGCCACTAATATTATTTTTCATTTGTTCTTGTTTTCAGGGATGCAGAATTCTTTTGAGAAAAAGAGTAATTGCATTGAAACCAAAGCGAAGAAGAAATGATGAAGATGATTGAATAAAGAAAATATTAGTTTAGCAATTTATTTTATTTACTTTAAAACAATTTAATTTTTTAAGTCAATTTGAAATATTTGATTTTCATTATGAAATAAACTAATAAGTTCTTTCTTTAAATTGGTTCTAGAATTCTTTCTAGAAACTATATCTTAGACTCCTTTATTTGATGAGTGAACAAGTTTAATATTTCTTTTAAATAATAAATTAAGTTGTTATTTTTTAAATATATTTGTTCTACCTATTTCATCAATGAGTATAAATGATAATTATGAATTATTCATTATTGTGCAAAACATAGATTTAATAAATAAGACATATTATTCCAACAACAATTACGTGAAACATATATGTGAATTATTTTTTAGATTGATTTATAATTAATTAGACAAATAAAACAAATAAAAGACAGTTTTTTATGAGAACCGTTCATGGGTTCTCTCCCTGTTTATATAGTCCATTAATTAAAGTTAACCAAAAAGATATTTCTCTAATAAAGGCTCAAAATCACATAATCATTTAAGCTAATACATAGAGATGTATGTTGAACCTTTTAGTGTTCAAAGCTAAAAGAGATAATAAATAGTAAGTCAATATTGATTGACATTTATTTAAGATATGTTTATCTTTGTTGAATGCAAAAGAAAATTTCTAGAAATTTTCATGCAACATTCAAAAGTCACTTGAGACATGTTTGATCTGATCCAAAGGAAGTCCAAACTCGAATTTGGAATTCAAGTTATTTGCATGTGAACTTGGAATTCAAACCCAACTCATATACAACTAGAATACTAAGCAACATTAGTATTTTGGAAATGGATTGTAATCATATTAGATAAGATTAAATAGATAATGAGTGATTATTATCGTCTTTATTATTTCTATAATTTTGACACTTGTTATACTCTGTACATGTTTGATTGTACATCATCAAAGACTTAAAAGTTGGGATTCACAAGTAGTTATGTGAATAAAATTGAAAGTTTTCTATGAAATCATTTAGTGAAACAATTTAATAATCATAAAAGATTACAAAAGTGTTTGTATCTCTTAAATGCTATTTTAATGAAGCATGATTATTATAATCACTATTTTTCTAGTTAACTTGTACTAGAAACAATGACTATAAGTTAAGTAAGCAAGTTGTTGATAATTAACAATGATAAAACCAAAGAATATCACAAATTCTGTAAAGCTTTATTATAGTGGGAGCGTTAGTTAGTAAGTACTCCGTTACAAACATAAAGGTTAGTTGGTTGTGTGTAACACAATCTAACTATATTTCATTTCACAACCTAGTATGTAATGAAAGGTTTTAACAGAAAACAATGGTTGAAACACCATGAATCACGAAATGGAATTTGGAATTCCTATGACATCTGGATTCTTGAACATCCAACTAAAGTTCATTAAACTTCAGTTTGCAACAAGATATTCAAGATGAAGAGGAGAACAGAGGAAAGTATAGATTGTTCAAAGTAAGGTTAATAGCCGAAGGCTATAAATAGAAAGAATAAATTTATTACTCAAATAAATACCTTCTACTGTAACCAAGCTTAAATTTGTTTTCATACTCTTATCCATTGCTTTATGCATAGATTATGAGATTTATTAAAATGGATGTCTAAGTAGTCTTTTATGAATGGATGACATGACAAAACCGTTTGAAGATCTTGGCAAGAAAGATTCGAAATAAAGGATAAAAAACAAAGTTGTTTGCAAGGCTTCTTAAATCCACCTTTGGATTTTAATGAGTCGTCAGATTTTAAATATCTTTGATTTGATCAAAGATTCTGTTGTGATTCTTATTCTTCATGTTGATAACATTCTAATCATTGGGAATGATGTAGACAAATTATCAATAGAAAACAAATAGTTAGTTGAACATTTCTAAAAATTAGATTTGGAAAAGTCAAATATGTTCTATACATTCAAATCTATAGAGATTGAAAGAACAATCTTTTGGCATTGTCTCAAGCTACTTATATAGATATGAAGCTTAAATACTTTAGTTTACAAAAGTCCAAGAAAGGCTTTTTTTCCTTACCGGTCAGAAGGATGTATTATCAAAAGAATAATGTCCATTTATTCTTTTACAAGAAAAGAAGGGCATGAGACAGTATTCCTACAACTCAGTGATGGACTATTTAATGTATCGAATGTTATGACTTCAAATTAACATTTGTTAAGGGAATAGTCATTAGCTGTCAATCCAATGTTTGGTTGAGTCATTTAATAATTATTAGGACTTAATTTATTGAGTATCTTGAATATAATGGAGATTATATGTTTGTGTATTTAGGCAATGACCTAAAATCCCAAAGGATGAACTGATTTTAAACTAGATAAAAATCTTCAAAGATTGATATCAGAATCAGTTTCTATAACTGTGGAGGAAACACATTAATCTAGAAATGTGTTGGACATTTCAAAATTGTATGTTCACCATAGAAGCCGAAATGTAACAGCTGCTAAGCAGTTAAATAGGCTATTTGATTTAGTTGAGTTCTTTGCCATTCTGGAAAAAGTTTCAGACTTGAATAAGCTACTAGTATCTCATTGTGAAAGCAATGGAGATGTAATTATTTTAGAAGAACTGATAAATCATGAGGGGGAAAGCACATGAAATGAAGTATCATTCAATTCAAGACAATTTTACATATTTGATGTAAGGATCTTGAAGATAGCTTCAAAACAGTATAAAACTGTTTACAAAGATTTTGTTAGACAAATTCATTCAGGATAATGTGAGTTACACATTGAAAGAGATGCATCAATTTTCTTTAGGGTAAGTGGGAGATTGTTGGGAATAGTGCCCTTAAAGCAATTTTAGCTGACAAATATTTTAAATGAAATAAATAATTGAATTGAATTATTATATATATATACTATGTCTGATATTATGTTGATAATATTAAGTAAATATCAGAAAATTCCAAAGTTCCTCTATATGGGCTTAATCTCATATTGGTATGAGAGGATCGAGATTGAATAATGAACTTAAAATAGTTCGCAGTAAAATAAAGTTATGGAATCTTTAGATTAATTACTGTTAGTACAGTTCACTAGTATTATGAATACAAGTGACCAAGATCTGGGTCACTAGTGTAGTAGGACACTTTAGTGAAGATACTTTATATATAGTGATATGTAGAACTGAACCAGATATGATTTTTTAATACTTATTTAAACACTGTTTTGTAGTTGTAGATGCTGAAATCCATAATCAATTGAAGATGATCGTATGCGGGTACCAACAACCTATAGAACAAAGAAGAGAGTAACTGGGAAACCTTGGGACACCGAGATGGTGCCGGCCGAAGGGACTCTGACTGTCAAGTCAGTAAGCTTGTTAACAATGCAATAGTGAAAAGGAAAATGAATGACTGAACTAAGTTACCACCTATCTTGATTGCGAAAATAAGTATCTAATTTCAGAGAGAAAGAGAATGAATTGTAAGTGAGAAGAGTTGTGGTGATTCAGATCGATCTGCCCCTCCCAGTGACTGAAAGCAGCTCTTATAGGCAGCTGTGGAAGAACGTTACTCATGACCCCTCCTTCTCCTTTGGAAGCGCTCTTCTCCCACTTTATGAGGGAGATCGTTATCCACGTGGTCAGTTTGACTAACCACTTCTCAGTCTGTTTGGATGAGTGATGAGACTTAGTCTCGGGTGTGGGTCGGATCATTGAGTTCAATGTCAGGCCATGGGTAATGTTAACGTATGACTTGACCATATTGTTTTGGGCCTATTGGGCTTGGTCTTGTGATCGTACCATTAGGATAATCAGATAGCCCAATCTGGTCTTATTTGAGCATTCTTTGTCAATAACGCATGTGTGCTGACATATGATATTGGGCCTGAACCAAATTTTGGTCTCTACAGTTTTGTCCCTACTCTTTGAGTTGAGTTTATCTCGAGTTGAAGAGTATAAATTTTAGTGCTCAAATAATCTCTAGAATTTCAATTTGTGAAAAGCCCAAATTTTGAGGTCCCCTATTGAAATAGATTGATTGATCGGTTGTTTTCTATGTTAAGTCAGTGGACGTTCGACTGGCACGGTTGAACGCTCTGGTACTCTAAAACATGATTGTTGTATTATGTGGTGCATGTCCCATTCTGTGGGCAATCTAGCGTGTGTTAAAAGTGTGGACGATATTCTGTGTCATTCGAGTTTGTGTAGGCAAGCTTTTTAAGGAGCGGTTGAGATGAGAAACTTGGTCCAAGGGAATGGTGTCCATTGCTTTGATAGTAGCAGTCATGTTGAGAGCTCATGTCGTAATTAAATTTGATCATGAATTTGTAGATTTTAGCACTTAAGCATGAATGGTGTCATCCTGTATTGCTTTCTTTGGTCCTTGATAATATGGAGCACTTAAATCCATGTTTAAAAGCTGGAGTCAATCTTGAAAATTAATGAAATGAGTAACAATCAAATTAATAAATAGTAAATTTTCAAAAATTTCATTGATGGAGTGCTAATCAATTTACCAACAACAATGAAATAAGTAGTAGTCAATTTGTGAACATATTGTATTAGTGCTTAATCAATATAATAAGTAGCACTCAGTTTATATAGTTCTAGAAGGAAGTAGCACTCAAAAAATGTTGTAGAGATAGTAACATTCAATTAATGAAATAAGCATTCATTTTATGACTTGTGGTATAGCATTCTCTTGAGTGAGAATATAAGTTGCAACAGTCAATAAGTAGGATTCATAGCAGTCATTTTTTGTCTCTTGGTGTTGCGCTCAATCGAGTTGATAATTTGGAATAGTCAACTTATGACTCATGGCGTAGGCATCAGTCAAATAACTTGTAGCAATTATTTTTAAAAAGCAGATGGAATAAGTAGCACTCAATTTAGAAAAATGTCATTGGTGGAGTGTCAGGCAATGAAATTAATAGCAGTCAATTTGTGAAGATATTGTAGTACTCGATCAATATAATAAGTAGCATAAAATCTATTCAATCAATGATAGATCGTGGGTATATAATAAGTGTGACGCCCCACGTCACTATGGTTGTTTCCTGGAATGACGACTGGCCCTACAAACCAACACGAGTCTTTCCAGCATGCTTTGTCCTCACTCACACGCTTCCTGTGAAAACTTCCCAGGAGGTCACCCATCATAAGATTGCTCCAGGTCAAGCACACTTAACTTTGGAGTTCTCAAGTGATGGGCTACCGAAAAGAAGATGCATCTTGTTGGCATAGGTAGTACCCATCAATTCATTTAAGCCCTCTTCAACTGTGTAGTCCCATGCCTACACAGTCTTAGAATCATCAGACTTGACCTCCCAAGGCGATGTGGGATTGCACAACTTTTACCCAATTTTTCCCCCCATGGATCACGGAATTCTGACTATCACAATCACCCTCCCTTAGGGGTTCGACATCCCCGTCGACCATACTTCCGGCTGGGTCAAGGCTCTGATACCATTTGTAACGCCCCACGTCACTATGGTTGCTTCCTGGAATGACGACTAGCCCTACAAACCAACACGAGTCTTTCCAGCATGCTTTGTCCTCACTCGCACACTTCCTGGGAAAACTTCCCAGGAGGTCACCCATCATAAGATTGCTCCAGGTCAAGCACGCTTAACTTTGGAGTTCTCAAGTGACAGGCTACCGAAGAGAAGATGCATCTTGTTGGCATAGGTAGTACCCATCAATCTATTTAAGTCATATTCAACTGTGTAGTCCCATACCTACACAGTCTTAGAATCATCACACTTGACCTTCCCTAGGTGATGTGGGATTGCACAACTTTTACCTGGTCTTTCCCCTCGTGGATCACGGGATTCTGACTGTCACAATAAGTATTCAATCAATATCATTAAATGGGCATATAATAAGTACTCGATCAATATAGAAATTCTAAAAGGAATTAGCACTCAATTTATAATTAATATTTGTACAAAAAGTAGCAGTCACTTTGTAAAATTGGGTGTCCAATCAATATGAGATATCTATTCAATCAATATCACTCAAGAAACAACCTTTCTGTAGATAATTATAGCATTTCACGCAGTTATATTTTTTTCTATGGGCCAAACCCACTATCAACATATATATAATAATATTTATGATTATTATTAATAATATTTTCAAAAGGTTTAAAAATAGCATTTATATCATTACACCAATATTCTGTACACCAGTAGAGAAAAACCTTAAAAGACCGTACGACAATATAATATACTCATATTATTTCAATCAGATACCCAAAGGATCAAAGAGGCTTACCTCGAAATTTTTGGCAATTGGGCTCCTTCTTCAGCTGGCTTCTGAATTCGTTTCTCTCTTTGGAAATTCCTGTAAGTCATGAAATGGGATTGACTTTGATTTTGTATGCCCATTTCTGTTGGTGAACTTTGTTGTTTTGAAAAATTTGTGTGTATTTATATATATAAATATGTATATATACACATATTGGAGAATATTATTTCAGCTTACTGGATTTGAAGCTTGAGCTCCTTTTTATTGTATTGAGGTTAGTTCTCTCTGCAACTTTTTATTGTTGTTGATTGTTTGAATCATTGTGTAGATTTCTAGAATGCTTGAGGGTTTAGGGTTTGTCCCAAATTTTTTTATTTAAGCTTGGGAAATGTTTAGCTTTTTGATCCAATTTGATTTTGCAATATTTTCATGGGCTTGTTTGTGGGCCTATCTCTTGAATATAATTGATTTTGATTAATTGGTAGCTTTTAGTGCTAGTGTTTATTTTTCATTTGATTGTTGGTACTATCTTGAAGAAATTGACTGCTGGTGCTACCCTACTTTTATTTGTAAAAATTGACTGCAGGTGCCATTTTATTGATTGCTGATGCTATCTTTCATTTGTAACAATTGAATGCTTTTGCTCTCGCTTTCACTTGTGAAAATTGACTGTTGATTTTTTCTTATTTTTTGCTTAAAAATTGACTGTGGGTGTTTTCTCATTTTCACTTGTTAAAATTGACTCTGGGTGCTCTCTCACTTTCGCTTGTAAAAATTGATTGTGGGTGCACTCTCACTTTCGCTTGTAAAAATTGACTGTGGGTGCTCTCTCACTTTCACTTGTAAAAATTAACTGTGGGTGTTTAATCATTAGTTTTGAATTGAGTTCTTCTATCTGTGATGTTTGATTACGGAGGTTGACTGTTCTTTAACTTATGTTAATTTGCTTAGGTTGGCTGAAGCAAAATATGCCCAAGTTCAAGTATTGAACTGTCACTAATGGTGAATGTAGAGTTTTGAATTGATGATTCTAGACTTTGCTATAGAGCGGAGTTATCATGCTATGGGATATATGGACAATACAGTGGAGAATAATGAGTGGTTTTTGTCAAATTGTTTGATTGAGGATGTTGAGAGTGATGGGATCCCAATGGGGGTTCCATTTGACCGAGTTACTCTTGTCCAAAATTTTGATTGTGACAAAATAGATATGGGCTCAACACTTGTTGTTGAGAATGGAGAGGTTTCCATCAGATGGTGAACTATATGAATTTCGGGTTGAGTGCCTCAGTCGTCCTATTGGGTTCCTTAACGTAAACCCTGAATGCACCTTGACAAGTAGAGATTTGCAAAACTGGAGAGTTGCTTATGATATACCTTCAAATGTGGAAATGAGATTGCCTAAATCTTATGAGAGGGTTGACTAGGATATGGGAGATTGGGTGTGTCTTTACAAGGCAGCTTTTGATTGTGGATTTCGGTTCCCTTTCACTCCTTTGGTGACTGAGATACTTAGTCTCTATGAAATATCTCTTGGGCAACTTATGCCAAATAGTTGGAGACTACTCCTAAGCCTTGATCACTTCATTGAAAGGTTTGGTATTATAGTAGTATCCCATAATTTTTAGGAAATGTTATTATGCTAAGGAGCACGATAGAGAGAAGGGTCGAGTACAATTTGTTTGTTGCTCTAGGAAAAAACCATTTGTAACCAGTTTGACTAAGGCTGATGATTCAGCCTTGAAGGAAGCATATTGCTTCTTTAGAGGTAATGGTTTGTTTGAGCCGAGGGTTGAAAGGAATTTTCCATTCTCTTGGCAGATCTTGAGTGAGTGTTGAATTGTGTGCTTTTATTGTGACAACTATGTATGTTTTATTAATGTTGATGTATGGTTTCTGATGCAGATACAGACCTTGGTGCTCAACCTTACACGGATGAGCTAGTTGATCAAATTATTGAGGATATTGAATCTATAAACGAGGAGCATCATAATTTCAGAAAGTTTCTTCCCAAAGATTGTCGGCAAAAATCACAAGATAATAAAGACGAAGATATCTCTGAACTTCAATCCCTTGAACACATTCACATCCTTGTTCTAACTCGAGAACTTGAGAAGGTTGGAATTAAGTTTACTGTTTTGACTTACTTGACCGAAGAGCAACGTATGTTTGCAGACAAGATATCTAAAAAAAAAGTGATCAAAATACCCAAAGCTAGTGATGCTATAGCTAAAGCAAAACTGACAATAGCTAAGAGGCCAAAGATAGGCGAGTCCAAACAAGTTTCCGAGATTAACTTTTCTGATATTCCGTAGACCCAATCTTCTTTGGGTACATGTACTACCATCAAGAGGAAAGTTGACTTTCTTGACCCAGAGGTCCTTGATGATACTGTCCTTCAAATTCCTCATACTATGTCGGTCTACTCGAACCCTGCATCAATTGAAGGACATGTAGGTGGACTCCTTCATCCTGTTGATCGAGAACGACTGAATGACCTTGGTTGAGTTGCGGCTGCCAACTAAGGAGTAGCTGAGGCTTACAAGGTAAGGATTCTGTTTATTGCCTTATTATTGTGTTTAATCCTTTTTTTTCTTTTTTCTTTTTAGCTCTTTTTAAAATTGGTTGTAATGTATGTAGATTCTTCAAGCCATGATTTACATTCGAGAAGATTATCCTGTCTTGGAGAAGAAGAACATAATTTTGACTAATAATAATGCTTCCCTGAAACTGGAGATTGAGAAGCATGTAGAGAAAGAGTGCCAATCTGAAGATCTCAATAAATCTCTAAAGGATGAGCTTGAGAAGGTGAAGCGAGAGCTTATTAATGAGAAGGAAAAGGTAGAGGACCTTGCCTCTGATTTTGACCAGGTTGCTTTGACTGTTGTTGTCAAGACTCGTGGAGATTTAATGATGGAGTACAAGGAAGGAAAGTATATTGATTGGGATGTGGATGGTGAGATAAAAACTTACTGTGCCCACATGGGTTTGGATGTTGATGGTGAAGGAGCTGAACAACTTGAAGATGCTCCTATTGTGAATATCGAAGAAGCAGCTGCTGAGATCCCTGATCTTGGTACTACAAAGGACCGTGAAGAACCTCATGCAAATGCTTAGTTTCATTTCATATTTTGCTTAGTGGTTCATGTATCTGGGTGTTTTGATTATTGACATTTGACTTGCACATGCCCCCTTTTTGAATTCATCTTTTGTACTATTTTCCTAGCGGGGTTTAATGACTGCAAGAAGAAATATTAGTCTATTTATGGTGTTCTAAATGATTGTTAAAATTTCTCCTTACAATTTTTAATTTGAGTGATTGATAAACATAGTAGTAATTTTAACAAATGTAATATTTGAAGAAAATAGACAAGTGTATAGTTTAGTTTGAGTTGAGCGTACCATAGATTACCATAGATCATTGTCATAAGCTGAAGGTGGTTGAGACTCTATGTAACGCCCTGGAAAGCCAAGACCGCTACACTGTGTACTTTTAAAGGTGCAAGACTAGTTAATCAAGTCATTAATTTGAAAACGTGTTTCTAAACATGTAAGAACTAGGGTTAAAAAGGTTTTGGTCTTAAAAGACTCGTTTTATATAATTAAACTATTATATACACGGGATCCCAAAAGAAACAGAGTTGAAAGTTGATTTACAGACTTCCAAAAGTATATAAACAATGGTAAGCCATACTAAGGCAAAATAGACAATCTCTGGGTCTCGCGTCCCTGCCTAAACCTCAACCGTGGCGATCGAGCAGCTGGTCATGTACACTCCGCCTGCTGAGCTCTCCAATCAAGGCTGATCCAACTTTCCCTTGCCTTTACCTGCACCACGTAGCACCCGTGAGCCAAGGCCCAGCAAGAAAACATGTGCAACACAAACAGTAGAAACAGATAACAAACTCACTAAGCATAAACTCTCATCAAATAATCCACAATAGTCAATCGGCATATATTCAGAGTCATGGATGCAATCAAACACTTATAACATTTCTATCACATAATAATCAGGGCCGACAACTTAGGCTGCACCCTCTGTTTATCCCACTGACTCCGGCCCGCTTAAACCGAGCTCAGTGCATATTAAGCTGTCCTCGGCTACCAGTGGTCGAGTCGTGCCCTGTGCGCTAGTGTAACCCTTGGCACCCTTAGGCCGTTGGTTCACTAAATAGCTTGCATGGCATAATACCATTTTTCAAGCATTCACAATAGGGAACCCTTAGTCCCATCTCATATATTCAACTAGGTGCAGTTTTCTTGCCTTTAGTCCTTACAGTTATTGTTTATGAGCAACACTCCTCAAGCACGATCCTTTCTCGAGCCTAAGCTTTTATCACCTAGTCACAACCAATGTATAGGGTTCCATTAATACCAAAATATGGGTTCCAGTTACAAAACTAACTTTTGGGAATCCGATTTCCACCAAGGACGGTGATGAAATCAATCCCGAGCATACTAGACCACATTCCCGTGCCTAAAATCCCCAAAAGTTCAAGTGCACAACCAAGGGCTGCGGCCCTTGAAGCTTAGCTGTGGCCCTAGCCTCAAAACAGAACCAAGGGCCACCCTGAGCAAAGACACGCACCGCAACCCTTGCAATGGGCACCGCGACGCTCACTCCTGGGCGAGCCTCCTTGGTTCATCTTCATCCTAGGGCCGCAGCGCTCTAGAACAGAGTCACGGCCCTTCCCTTTGAACCCAGAATTCCCACCATTTCTAGGCTTGAAACCTTAGCCAAAACCTCCCTTAAGCTCCCTTCTTCAACACCCAACAATCCCAACACTTTTAGCATGACTTAAACAACATGATTCCACAGAAAACCCAGCCTAACACACACTAGAGTTCTCTTTCCAATTTCTGAAACTCAAGAGCTATAAACACTCAAACCAGTCATTCAAACCCAAATTAAAACTTCTAAATCATGAATTGAGACTTACCTATTCTACTGGACCACTTCACCAAGCCAAAACCAAGCTAATTCCCCAGCTTTCCCCCTTAATTCTGTCTTTAAACATCAAAACCCAACCAAAACCCATAATTTCTAACCACAGAAAAGGAAATTAAATGCTTACCTTAGCCCTGATTTATTCCTTGATTAATTCTTGAGCTAAGCCTCCAAATCCCCACCTCAATTCTCAGAAATTCCCAGCTTGATTCACTAAATTCTCAGTGGTTTTTCCCTTTGTGTTTCCTTGATTGAGATAGTAGAGAGAAGGTCTGAGAAAGAGTCGGTCTAATATTTCTGTCTACTATTTTCTATTCCTTTAGTCTAACCTTATTCCGTTAAGTAAATCCCGAGGCTCGGGGTGCCGGAAACGTCCCCGAGGCCAAAACGGTAAAATTCCCCAATATTCCCGCCTAGACTTCCTAACCTCAAATATATCTCCATATATTTATTTTCATAACCCGATAGTATAAATAGCTACCCGATACCTAAAATACCCTTGACTTATCCAAAGTCAGTTGTTAAGCCCTATTATGACTTTTCCCCGCTAACTAGCCCTAGGATCGCCTCAAGTCGTGCTCTGCAGACCTACCACATAATAATGTGGTTCTCACATATATCACATATGTATATCATATTATCATAAACTATCATTCAAACATTATTAATCATAGAATCATACATTTAAATCAATATATTCATGCAAACCATATCTTTTCCAATTATGCCCTCCCAGCACGCTAATCAAGGCCTTTAAGCCTCATTAGTAAATTTGGGGTCGTTACACTCTAAATGTCTTTTGCAATATTTCTTGATTGTTTCGACTTTGATAACGTCTATACTCCTTACTCCCCAGTTTGAGTGTGAGTGATGAAGTTGGTCACTGTCAAACTCTTTCATCTGAGTGTTTTTTTTTCGAATTGTTTGGACTGAAGGTATCATTTTAGTATCTGGGAGCATGCGTTTGTGTGAACATGATATTTTGTTGAGGTCCCGTCTAATGATGGAGTCATTAGAAGATATGAACTTGTCAGATTCTTGATTCCATAAATTGTACCTAGGAAGGTAGTCGACAGTAGAGTCGTCGACTCTCCAATGCTTAAGTCAGTAGAGTGTTTGAGATGTCGTCGACTCTCTGATGCTTAAGTCAGTAGAGTGTTTTAGATGAAATAAATTGAAAATTCAATACATTACAGATGCTTTGGCATGATCTTGCTCGTTCATGATTTGATTTGAGTATGATCGTATGAGTGCTAATAACCTGGGCGCTTATGATTAGAATTGATTGCTAGTTTGACCACTCTGGGTTTCGAGGATAGATTGCCTAATCTGTGTGATTGGGGGTGCAGTTGACGACATAGTCGTCGAATCTCCAATGCTAAAGTCAGTATATTATTCATAGAAAGTGTAATTAACAAAGTTTGAGTTAGAAATGATACTGTTTTAGATGAGTGGCATTCCAGTTGTTGCCTATTTCTCGACCATCATCTGCTTGAAGTCGATATGCCCCTTGCCCAATGACCTTAGTAATTTCATAGGGGCCTTCCCAATTAGGGCCTAATTTACCAACTCCTGCCTCTTTAGTGTTTTGAAATACCCGGCAGAGCACCAATCGCCCTCCTTGAACGTTCGTGCTTGGATGTTTTTGTTGAAATGTTGAGCGACCTTCTGTTGGTATGCTGCAACTCTAACGAAGGCTTGCTCTCTCTTTTCATCCAGTGAATCGAGCTCGAGGTTCGTATTCTGCCATTTCTGATTATCAGTCAAGTATTCATACCTTGGGGTAGAAATGCCTATTTCTGCTGGGATGACTGCCTCTGTTCCAAAGGTGAGCGAGAATGGGGTCTCACCGGTAGAGGTTTTTGCAGTTCTGCGATAAGACCATAGAACACCAGGCAGCTCGTCTGCCCACCTTCCTTTGGCCTTCTCTAACCTCTTTTTCAATGTGTTGACAACAATCTTGTTTGTTGATTCTTCTTGACCGTTGGCTTGTGGGTATCTTGGGGTCGAGAATGAGAGTTGGATTCCCCATTCTTTGCAGAAGTTATGGAATTCCAAACTTACAAATTGCGAGCCATTGTCTGTGACTATCTCCTTTGCCACTCCAAACCTGCATATTATGTTTTTCCAGAAAAAATTCTTAACCTCGACCCATTTGGTAAAATATTCTGTCAGTGCTAGCATGAATACTCGTTGTCCTGGAGTGGTTGGCATCTTCCCTACTATGTCCATCCCCCACTTCATGAAAGGCCAAGGTGCTAGAGTTGAATGTAGCTTTTTTGGTGGCATATGTGAGATTTGGGCGAACCATTGGAATTTGTCACATTTTAGCACAAAGTTAAGTGAATATGCTCTCATGGTCAGCCAATAGTATCCGGTAGTTAACACTCTATTGCTGAGACTTCTTGAACCTGAGTGGTTGCCGCACTCACCTTCATGTAGCTCTGTAAGAACGTAGTGTATTTCTGCTGGAGTGAGACACCTAAGTAAGGGCCTAGAATATGATCGTTTGTACAATTTGCCATCATATAAAGTGAACCTTGCTTCCTTGGCTCTAATCTTTCGAGATTCACTCCTGTCTTGCGGAAGTGTGCCATCAGTCAGATATTGGATTATGGGTGCCATCCAACTGATGTTCTCTAACACATCCTTGACTTCCTCTTGAAGCTTCCACACCGCTGGCCACTGCATGTAGATGAGTGGAATTGTGACTCCATTCTTGGTTTGAATTGTTGACCCTAGGTTGGCTAGTGCATCAACATGACTATTTTCGATCCTCAACACCTGATTGATGGATATTTTTGTTAAGCTTGATAGTCTTTCTTTCACAGCCTGGAGGTACACCACCATTTTTGAGTCTTTAGCCTAGTATGTACCATTGAATTGATTGACTATAAGTTGGGAATCTGAAGTGATCTCAAGAATCTTGATATTCATCTCCTTGGCGAGATTAAACCCAACAATGAGTGCTTCATACTCAGTTTCATTATTGGTAGCCTTGAAATCACACATGATTGCTCGTTGAATGACATCTCCTTGGGGTGAAATCAGAACAACTCCTAAACCGCACCCTCTACTGTTGTTTGAACCAACTACTGGTAGCCTCCACTTAGAGTCAGATTGTTCCTTCAAGCACACAACTCTTTTTCCGCTTGTACCTGCATGTCACTAGAAAAATCCGCAATAAAGTTAGCTAATATCTGAGATTTGATTGTTGTTCTTGGTTGGAATATGATGTCATATTCACTGAGTTCTACTGCCCACTTGGTGAGTCTTCCTGAGAGCTCTGGCTTGTGCAGGATGTTGCGAAGTGGATATTGTGTCAACACCACAATAAGGTGGCATTGAAAGTATGGTATGAGTTTGCGTCCTGCTGTGACAAGTGCTAATGACAACTTCTTAAGTTGGTTGTATCTTGTTTCTGCGACAAGAATAGTCTTTGAGACATAATAGACGGGTTGTTGCTTTCCTTCCTCTTCGCTGATTAACACAGCGCTGACTGCTGTCCCTGAGATGACTAGGAACATGTATAATGATTCACCATCTTAAGAGTGGAGGTGAGGCAAGGTATTCGTTGTCTAAGTGTGTCTTCACATTCCTCTGTCCACTCAAAGTCCTTTGTCTTTCTAAGTGTCGAGAAGAACAAGTGACACCGTTCGGAGGATTTTGAAATAAAATGGCTGAGTGCTGCTATTCTCCCAGTTAGGCGCTGGACGTCTTTAAATAATTTTCATGATTGAATGTTCTATATGGAGCGTATTTGATCTGGGTTTGCTTCGACTCCTCTCTTTGTGACTAAGTACCCTAAAAATTTACATGAAGAAACACCAAAAGAACACTTGGTAGGGTTGAGTTTCATATTATATTTTTTAAGTACGTGAAATGATTGTTCGAGATGATCGAGGTGGTCTGTTGCTGCTAGAGACTTAACGAGCATGTCGTCAATATATACTTCCATTGAATTTCCTAGCATGTCTGCGAACATCCGATTAACCAATCTTTGATATGTTGCACCAGCGTTCTTGAGTCCGAACGACATGACCTTGTAACAGAAGACTCCTCGCTCCATGCTGAATGTTGTCTTCTCTCGGTCATCTGGTTGCATTAGGATCTGGTTGTATCTGAAAAATGCATCCATGAAGCTAAGGAGCTTATGTCCAGCTGTGGAATCAACAAGCATGTCGATGTGCGGGAGTGGGAATGAATCCTTGGGGAATGCCTTGTTGAGGTCTATGAAATCAATGCAAATCCTCCACTTCCCATTCTTTTTTCAAACGAAAACTACATTGGCAAACTAGTCTGGATAATTGACCTCTCTAACTGATCTGATGTCGACGAGCTTTTGAATTTCTTCGTTGATCACTTTGTTACATTCTGGAGCAAACTTCCTTCTATTATGCTTGACTGGAGGGAAGTCGAGGTCTACCTGCAACTTATGCATAACAATGTTAGGGTCTATACCTGTCATATCTTTGTGAGACCAAGCGAAGCAATCATGGTGCTTAATAAGAAATTCGATCAATCTGGCTCGTAGTTCTGGTGTGAGCTTGGCTCCGATTTGAAATTTGTGCTCTGGGAATTCCTTGCTAATGCTCACTTCATCAAGTTCCTCCATGTTAGGCTCATCTAGGGCAATCATTGTATTTGACTGCTGTAGTTGCTATAATGTGGGTTGTGTTTTCTTTCAGAGTGCTTTGATAACAGTCTCGCGCTGTTTTTTGTGCCCCTTATATCTGCTTTACTCCCCATGGTGTTGGATATTTGACCACTTGGTGGTATGTGGATGGCACAACTTTCATGTCATGGATCCATGGTCGGTCAAGGATGGCATTGTATGAAGAAGAGTAGTCAACAACAATGAACTTCGTCTGGAGGTTTACTCCTTCTGCCCAAACATGCAGGTTGATCTCTCCAACTGAGTGCTTCTGCTCACCACTGAACCTGATTAGGACTGTAGATTTTTGAAGCATTTTGGGATTGGATTGCATTGTTGATTGTTGTTGGTGGATTGATTTTTGGGCTATGATTTGGAGCATTTGGTTATTGTGTTTGTGAGATTGAATATCTCGAGTGGTTGTAGAGAGGAAAGTGTTTAATTTAAGGGGAGGTGCTGTCAAATTTTTTTTTTTTTATTGTGGGTTGGTGAGAGTGTGGATAATGGCTCCAAAGAGTAGAGCGGGTAGGAATAAGGATAAAGGGAAAGGTCAAGCGTCTGCTTCTCAACCAAGGGATGATAATGCGGAGCAAGAGTATGATGAAACTAGGTTTATTAATTTTCAGGCTCAAGAGCGTTATGAGAAATTTGTTAGAAAGCCCTTGATTCATGAGCGTGAGGCGGACTATCAGTCTGACCATTTTAATCATCAGACTTTTGAGTTAGTTAGAGCAAATCTTATGGCTAGGAAGTGGGAAAATTTTATGACAAAATTGGCGCAGGCAAACGTATCATTGGTGTATGAGTTTTATGCCAATTTAAGAAATAAACACAATGATACAGTTTTTGTTCGAGGTAAACAAGTGCCTTTTACTGCAGAGGCCATTAAGAAGGTGTTTAAGGTCCCGCACATAAAACAGGAGAAGGAGGAATACACTAAATTTTGTAAGGGATACATAGATTATATTGCTGTGGCTGACAAATTATGTTTTGAAGGTGCTCCTTGGACCTTATCTGGCTTTTGACCTAAAAGTATAGTGTCTTGTCAACTGAATGTTGAAGCCAAATTTTGGGCTTTCTTTGTTTGTGCTCAATTCATGCCAGTAAGTCATGTGTCTGACATGACTAGGGATCGAGTGCTTATGATGTATGCTTTGATGATAGGGATGACTATTAATATGGGTTCGTGGATTAAGGATAACATTGAGTTCATTGAAAAGGGCCATACCACTGGAGGTTTGGGCCATGGATCTGTCATCACCATGTTATGTTATAAGGCTAGAGTTCCGAAGTTTGTGACTGATATTTATCAATCGTTGCAGCAGCCTTTATCGATTATTCTGATGAAAGATTATCTCGAGCCTGTTTTATATGTACCGCAAGCTGGGAAAAAGGGTAAGCATCATGTTGAAACTGAGATGGAAGAAGAGGTTGATCCAGTGCTGCAGGGCGGTAGTAGTGATCCATGCATGCAGCAAGTCAGTGATAAGTTGGATTATCTTATCCAACAAAATCAATATATGGTTCAACAACAACACATGATGAATCAGTATATGGGCCAATGGTACGAATATGAGGTGAATCACGTGGCTCGTTTAAACAATCTGGTGAGTCGGTGGTCATTAAATGAATCGGATCAAACTTATTTTGCTCCACCACCACCATATCCGCCGTATTCTCCATTTTATTCTCCGCCTCCGCATCCGTCATTTGCTGGTTTTCCAGGGTCTCAGCCTCCACAGTCTCAACCTTTCGAGGGATCGTCGTCTCAGCCACCACCACCGCCATACTAACGTGGCTGGTCAGGTAAGTCTCTGTTCTCATTCTTTATGTACTTAACATTGGGGAAAATGTTCAGTTTTAAGTTTGGGGGAGAGATTTATTTTCTGGTGTTCTTTGATGCATTTTTTTTTCGATTTGTTTGTTTTATTTTATTTTAATTAGTTGTTTGTTTTGAGTCATGTTTTAGAGTATAAATTAAGTTGATAATAATTTCCATTTAAATATGATTGACTGTTTTGTAGTATAATCCAAAGGAAAAATTGATGTGCTTCTAAAAATAATATGTGTGCTTGGTTAGATTACTTTGTTTTTCATTGTGATTTGTTGACATTAGAGATCTATTGCTCATAAATTGCAAATGTTATACTTGAGTTATTTTATGCATGTCAAATTTGGATTGTGGATTGAAAAGTTTGAAAAAATTCTAGAACCTGCTTGCTTACTATTTGAGATGAAATTTGAAATAGTGCACATTTGGGAAAATGATATAGGCAATTTTTTTTGGATTGGTTGTGCCTTTCAAGCTAACCCTATTAAATTTTATCCTTAGTCAACCCTCTTGAGCCTTACAACTGTTTTCTTGTTAACACACTCTTTTGAGCCTAACTGTAAAATGAAATACCATTTACTCTTTTTGACCCATACCATGAGCATGAAAATTATTATATGAGGGGAGTGAATGTGTAATGGGATGTTTGTATTATGTGTTATTCAGAAAATTACTTTTGATTGAGAAAGAAAAAAAATTAAAGAAAGAAAAGGAAAAGAAAGTGAAAAATGATTATGCTCCCAAACAATTATTTATTGAAAAATCAAAGTTTGGGGGAGTTTATTGAAAAAACAAATTATATATTCTCAACCATTGCACAGAAGAAGGGGTAACAAGGGATGAGTGGTGTGAAATTGTTGGGAAAGCTTGTTTAGTGGAATGCTTGTGGTATGATTAAGCTTAAAATTGTCTCTTTATCTACCTATACCCAAGCCTTCTATTACAACCCTTATAAAGTCCTATTGATTCTTATTTGTGCATTTGTTTATATTAATGAGAATAGTAAGTAATGCAGGCATATGGACTATTTGAGTTTGTGGTTAGTTGGTGATTAGTTGATGTGCATAAAGTGGTTCAATTATTTTATTTGCGAGTTATGAGTAAATGAGCTTTGGTGTTGATAGATTGCAGTGAAATGGTGAAGTGATTGAGACTGAAAATCTAGATTAATGTTTAAATAACATGATTGTTTTTCCTGTGAATTATATATGCATAACAGTCTTGAGTGTTTGAATTGGTTAGTTATGTCAATTGGGTTTGCTAGGTTTGAGTCTAGTTAGATTATTTACTCGAGGGCGAGTAAAGGTTTAGTTTGGGGGAGTTTGATAAACGAGTTTTAGGCTCATTTATGGTCTAGTTTTTAGAGTGTTTTTCGTTAGTTTAGGATTATTTTATTTCAGAATTATGTTTGTTTGTCCATGTTTCAGACTTTCCATGCTAAATTGGTAAAAAGAGTGAAAATGAGTGAAAGTGGAACCAAATCGGGTTTTTCGGGATTGATAAGTGCAATTTTGGGTGCTGTTAATAGCGTTATAGCGTTATCAAGGGAGCGCCGTAGTGCCAGGAAGGACTTTGACGCAAGATGGAATCTGACTTTAGCGCCACAACGCTATAAATGCAGCGCCACAGCGCTATCACGAAGAGTCAAGCAGCGCTACAACGCTACAACAAGAGCGCTAGTAAACAAGTTCTTCATGTGTTTTGGCTCTGACTTTAGCGCTACAACGCTACAAATACAGCGCTGATGACGCGTTTTTCAGATTTTAGACCACTTTTTGAAGGGCAATCTGGTCTTTTCACTTGGGAACCTTGGAGGGCTATTTAAGGAACATTATTCTGCGATTATAGGAGGACTGGAAGTTTTATAAACCCTAGATAAAAAGAGGTTGCTGTAATTATTTTCTCTGTTTTTCATCTGAATTCTTAGGTTAATTTTATGAACAATTATTTGCAGTTTATTTTCATCATGGTATTTATGAACTAAATTCTTTTATCTAGGAATTAATGTAGTCACTGAGATTTCTATTTAATTTTATTATGATTTTCTATTGATACTTCTTTTCTATTCTAATCCATATGATGTGTGTTTAATGCTAATAAATACTTGATCACTATTTGCTTGATTTAATGCTTTTGATTCAAAATTCGAAAGATGAGAATTGAATATGCTATCATTGTATATACATAAGGTGCATATTGGACGAAAGTATCTGTATGACTTGTGTAGTAATTAGGTTTCCATGTTTAATGCCTTTTATATGTTCAAGTTTATCACGAAAATGTAGAAAACCTGCATATAGATTGATATCTTATATCTTGAAAAAGAATAGGAATCGATTATATTAACCTGCTATTAGAATAGAAAGAAGAGATTTAGAATCGATTATTAAAATCAATAGAATGAACAGTTGATGAAATTAATTCCTAGGATTTTTATTATTGATTTTTAAGTAGTGATTCATTGTTTTGTTTCCAGTTCTTTAATTTTGGTTTGTAGTTTATAGTATTTCTTTTATTTTTAATTGTTCACTTAAATTTTAATTAACCAAATAGAATTTGAAAATCAATTAGTGGTACTTGGGAGATAGTCTCTATGGGACGATATCCGTTCTTCCAGAATTTACTACTTCACACGTGTTGACCGCGTTTTTGGCCAACGACGTGAGAACGTCATAAACGATAAAGCCTTCAAGAGAAATTAAATGACACAGACGGTTTTGAACAGAAAATAAATAATACACGCAATTTTATAGTGGTTCAGCCCCAATATGTTGGTAATAGCCTAATCCACTTAGAGTTGTGATTATAGATCTGTACTCAAGATCAGATGAACTGAGCCAACTGAGTTTCTTCAGTACAGATTACAAGAATACAAGAATTCTTTTAGATACAAGCACTTTCTCTCTCTAGAAAACTCAGACCCAAAACTTCCCAAAAGTCTCCAAAGAAGAAGAAAGAGAGCCCCTTCTGATCTCATAAGCCATGTATTTATAGGCTTAGGATCATACATCTGATATCCCCTAGAATCGGGATATTTTATTATTCTTATTATATTTAAATTACAAAAATATTCAAAATGTAACAGAACACAAAATTTGTGGGAAGAATGAGAGATTCCCGCGTATGCTAAGACTGGTTCTTGTTGAAGCCGTTTCTGGGAATCTTGACTTAGTCCTCCTCTATCTGATCGACCCATATCTCCTTCAAGCTGGTCGAACACACCTCTACTTGGACAGTCATGCACTTGGCTGGTAGGACATGCACTTGCTGATAGGACATGCACTTAGCTGGTAGGACATGCACTTGCTGGTAGGACAGGCACTTGCTGGTCGGACATGCACTTGCTGGACATGTGCAAGTGCTGGTCGGACACATGCATGCTGGACATATGCAAGTGCTGGTCGGACACAAGCATGCTGGACGTATGCAAGTGCTGGTCGGACACATACATGCTGGACATATGCAAGTGCTGGTTGGACACATGCATGCTGGACGTATGCAAGTGCTGGTCGGACACACCTCTACTTGGACAGTCATGCACTTGCTGGTCTAACATGGCACTCTGGTCTAGCATGCCATTTCTCTCGTCTAACATGGCATTTTGGTCTAGCATGCCATTTCTCTCGTCTAACATGGCACACTGAGCTACTCCTAAGCCAAGTCACTTTATCACAACTCTGAGGAGCCAATATATTTATTGACATATTAATGTGTCTTTTACGGACCATATACTGCCACTTGTCACCTCTATTGCCACGTCATCAATCTCCATTTTTTGGGGATAACAACACTACTACGTATACTTGCGTACAGAAAATTCAGGTCAATAACAATGTTAGGGTCTATACCTGTCATATCTTTGTGAGACCAAGCGAAGTAGTCATGGTGCTTAATAAGAAATTCGATCAATCTGGCTCGTAGTTCTGGTGTAAGCTTGGCTCTGATTTGAAATCTGTGCTTTGGGAATTCCTTGCTAATGCTCACTTCATCAAGTTCCTCCATGTTAGGCTCATCTAGGGCAATCATTGTATTTGACTGCTGTAGTTACTATAAGGTGGATTGTTTTTCTTTCAGAGTGATCTGATAACAGTCTCGCGCTATTTTTTGTGCCCCTTATATCTGCTTTACTCCCCATGGTGTTGGAAATTTGACCACTTGGTGGAATGTGGATGGCACAACTTTCATCTCATGGATCCATGGTCGGCCGAGGATGGCATTGTATGAAGAAGGGCAGTCAACAACAATGAACTTCTTTTGGAGGTTTACTCCTTCTGCCCAAACATGCAGGTTGATCTCTCCAATTGAGTGCTTCTGCTCACCACTGAACCTGATTAGGACTGTAGATTTTCGGATGATTGTTGACTCATCAACTTTCATGTCCTTGAGAGCATTGAGAAATAAAATGTTAGCAGAACTTCCATTCTCAATCAATACACGTTTAATGAAACAATTTTCAATATATAATGAAATGACTAAAGCATCAAGATGAGGGTGAATCAAATTTGTGGCTTCGTCATTGACAAAGCTGATGGTTTGTCCAGCGACTGTCTCTGGCTTTCTAGGCTTTCCTTGGTTGTTGATTGGTTCACGTGCATGACGCTTAGCTGTTGAATATGCAATACCACTAACTGTTATATTATTTTATAATATAATGTAATATTATATTATATAATATTATAATATAATGTTTTATATTAAATAAATGTGACAAAGAGTGTCACATATTGTAACATATAATAGAGAGTTACAATATTTAGATATATGAGATATATCCAAATATGTAACATATTTGGTGTTACAAATTTGTAACTTCCAAATATTACCCATTATTGTGTAAATTTGTTGTTACACAATATTGAGATGAATTTCTTAAAGCCATATGTGAAATGGCTGATAGAGATGTGATTTTAACTCCCATAATGTGTATGGAAGTTACAAAATCAAGTGGGAATGAATTTGGAACGTTTTGGAAAAATTGGTTGCTGGAAAAGGTCTTGGGCCGCGGTGCATTTTTATCAGGTCGCAACCTAAGAAGAAAAAACACTCTGTGGGCCGCGACGCATGTCTGTCAGGCCGCGGCGCAAGTGGCTGTCAGCATCTTCCAATTTTCGATTTTATCCAATTTTGAATGTTTCCAACAGCTAAATAACTCCCAAATTCTCTATTTTAATTCCATAAACATCCAATTCATCATTGGTAACAACCATGGGGGTTGGTGGAATTTGAAATTCAAAGGGTGACTCAAAACTCTATAAATAGCAGCCTAATGCTCACTTGTAAGATACAACATTTCTATCCACTAGAGCACTTGGATAGAAACACCTTGAGGCTTGATTATTTCATAAATCATTTCCATAATCTGTGAGAGATCCCTTAGTGCTTGAGTTAGGGGGAAATAAGCTTTTGGACAAAGGTTTCAAACCTTGTTCAAGTTGGTGATCTCCAACCCTCTTCACTTTGGTAGTGTGAGTGAGAGTTGTTTATCTTTTGTTTCTTGTTCCTTTCTTTTATTCTATTGCTTTTCTTCTTTTCTTCTTGTTCTATTTACCTGTACTTTTGTTTAAGAGATGTAATCCTTTTATTTCCTTTGTTCAAACACTTCTAGTTTATTTGTATCTTTTGTTATAGAGTTGTATTTTCTATTTCTATCATCTTACATCTCCTTCTCCTTTTATTTGTATTTTCAGTTATAGAGTTGTAACACTTTATTTCATCAATCATTATTTATTTGTAATATTTTTTGCATAGATTTGTAATATTCTTACCTATTTCCATTGAGGCAAAACTATTTTTCCTAACACTAACTTCTGACCCTCCTGAAATCACATTTACGGTCCTTGTATTTTGAGGGGGTTCAGGTGGATTTTCTTGTCTTTTGTCCCCTTCTACTATGGTTGCTTTGCTTTTATCAGAAAGGAAATCGCGTAGTTGTCCTCGACGAAGGAGTCCTGAAACTTCAAACTTGAGTGCTATACATTCAGCTGTGGTGTGTCCGTGATCGCTATGAAATTCACACCATTTGGTCTTAGAGCTTCTGGCTTTTGAATCTTTCTAGGCCACTTGACTTTATTTCCCATACCTTTCATCACAGCAACCACTTCAATAGGGTCTATAGTCAGAGTATACTCCAGAATTGGTGCTTTGTCTTGGTAGCTTCGAAACCTTTGTGATGATTGTCCTCTCCCTTGATAATCACGAGATCGTTGGGTGGAGCTCTTCCACCACCTTGAAATGGTCTGGATCTGTTGGTTGGATAAGGTTCAACATGATAAGATGACTTGCACTCAACTCGTTTCGGACTCTGACTCTCACAGGAATTTGAGTAGTTGGAGATCTATTGTCTATTAGACTCGTCTTCCTCCCTTTTGATTTGAGCCCATGCTTTAGCATAAACATCCTCCATTGTCCTGCAAGGATATTTAGTTAGCTCTTTATGAAGGTCAGATTCTACCAGAAGGCCTTTTCGGAAGGTTGTGATGGTTGTGTCCACGTTGCAGGCCGTAATTGACACATTCTCAACATTGAACCTTGCTACATAATCTCTTAGATATTCATCCCTTCTATGTCTAATTCTGTAGAGGTCATCTGATAGTTTCACTAGTTTGCTGCTACTAGCAAACTACTCTACAAAAACATCAGTCAATTGAGTAAAATAAGCAATAGAATTATTAAGCAAGTTTGTATACCATTGAAGGGCTGGGCCAACCAGACTGGACCCAAACCCCTTACACATACACGCCTCGCGCAACTCGCGAGGTATTGCAGCAGTAAACATCCTCTGCTTGTAGCTAGCTATGTGGTCATTGGGATCAGTCGTTCCATCATACATTTTCATCAGTGGGAACACAAACTTCTTTGGCATTTCTACTAAGGCAATTGCATCTACAAATGGTGAATCTACAAAGCTGCTAGGTAGGCTCTTTTCAATGGGAGTTAGCACCCCTGGAATTTGTTGGATCATGGCCTCCATGCTTTCTAGTTTTCGTGCAATTATTTGTTCAATCAACTCTTCTTGAGTAGGTGCAACATCCTTTCCTACATTCACAATAGAGGGTGTTAAATCAATAGTCATATTATTTAGTCCAGCAAGGGATTGTTGGTTTTTAGAGCTTGTAGGAGCAGTCATGTTGGTCAGGTTGACTGCTGGTGGAATAACTATTGGAGGAATAGCTGATGAGTTGATTGCTGGAGGAATGGCCGATGAGTTGACTGCTGGAGGAATGGTTGATCAAGTCAACTGTAAACCCACGTTCTGATTGACCGTGTTGGATGTGGTTGTTTGTTGTCCGAGCGCGACGTTAGTTGCTCCTAATGCTGATGGTTGTCCGGTCACTTGTCTTGATCCTCCTATTGGGGTTGTGTTAAGTGATTGCATTAGAACAATTGGAACTTGGAATCTTCCTCGAATAGCATCTGGTGTTGTCATTGAAGCAGTCAATGACTCAATTTGGGCCTTCAGCACAGTGTTCTCCTCCTTGAACGATGCATTTTCTTGTTCCATTGCTTGAGTGCGCTCCATGTTCTCTTTCATTTGAGTTGTAAGAGCAGTGAGTTGATCATGGACGTTGGGCTGCTCCACATTGATCTCTCCTTCCTCCATCTGCTCTGCCATTGCCCTAGCGTTGGTTGATTGAACGGTAAGAGTCAAAACACTTTGCTCAGTAGCAACTTGTTAGGGCCCCACGGTGGGCGCCAAATTGTAGATGCTAAAATCCACAATCAATTGAAAATGATTGTATGCGAGCACCGACAACCTATAGAACAAATAAGAGAGTAACTGGGAAACCTTGGGACACCGAGATGGTGCCGGCCGAAGGAACTCCGACGGTCAAGTCAGTAAGCTTGTTAACAATACAATAATGAAAAGGAAAATGAATGACTGAACTAAGTTACCACCTATCTTGATTGCGAAAATAAGTATCTAATTTCAGAGAGAAAGAGAATGAATTGTAAGTGAGAAGAGTTGTGGTGATTCAGATCGATCTGGCCCTCCTAGTGACTGAGAGCAGCTCTTATAGGCAGTTGTGGAATAACGTTACTCATGACCCCACCTTCTCATTTAGAAGCGCTCTTCTCCCACTTTATGAGGGAGATCGTTATCCACATGGTCAGTTTGACTAACCACTTCTCAGTCTGTTTGGATGAGTGACGAGACTTAGTCTAGGGTGTGGGTCAGATCATTGACTTCAATGTCGGGTCATGGGTAATATTAACGTATGACTTGACCATATTTTTTTGGGCCTATTGAGCTTGGTCTTGTGATCATACCATTAGGATAGTTAGATATCCCAATCCGGTCTTATTTGAGCATTCTTTGTCAATAACGCATATGTGCTGACATATAAGTTTGGGCCAGAACCCAATTTTGGCCTCTACAGTAGTATTAATCAAACACATCAAGCGATGATCATATACACGATGATCTTAATCCTGAGGTTACAATGAACTCCTATATATGTCATATGATTCTTTGATTCATGCGTTAAGGTTTGTCAGGATGATCAGGTTAAGAACAATTGTTTTGGGGACTCAATGATATATATGGCTGAGGACATAGTTTAACATATATGGAATCTATACCTTCTTATAGATTGAATAATGGTTCCCTATTGGGTTGACTTTTGGAACTGAAAATGTTATGAGCGCCCACATCACAAACTTGTTGTGACACAACCTTCACTGGTAAAGTCAATGGTACACTAGGAACTAGATATAGTTAAAAGGGTAAAACAGTAATTTTATTCCCTTTTAATTATGAACCATTAATAGAGGATTAATGTTGTATGTAATAATTATATCAATGAACACTTTATTTTTTAATAAAGTACTCTGTAAATATATGTTTATAATTATCAAGAGTTCAATATCATATTTATAGTGGAGTACGTAATCACGAGATTAATAAATATGATTATTTAATCAAAGTGCTTTGATTAATAATCTAATATTTATTGGAGCTTGATATTATAGGTCCATGGGTCCCCAAAGTGGCTCTAACAACACCATATCAAGGTAAGAGTTAATACAAGGGTAAAAATGTAATTTGGAAATTTGAGAAGAATTTTATTCTTCGGGTCAAATATACAATTATATGATAATTGAGGTTGAATAATTAATTTAGAAATAATTATTAAATTTCGAAAATATATTTAATCATTTAAATACAGAATTTTCAAAATGTATATATAATAGTAAATTAATTCATTTTTTAAATTAATTATTTTAATTGAGTGGGAAAAAATAAAAATGGTAAGTCAAAATAGTTATGATTTATTGATTTTTAAAAGGATGCGACAATGATGATTATTAATTTGAATTTTGAATTTAAAATTTAAATTTTGAATTATAGTTGTGATCTTTTCCTTAAAAAGATGATACCATATTTTGTGGGAAATATTTATTTAATTAAATAAATAAATAAAAGAAAATAGGAAAAATGCAATATTCCCTGAAAGAGAATAATGCTACACGCATGACACAATCCAATGACTGTGGCATGCATGTATATGATACTGATAAAGTATTAGTATTATTTTTATTTTATTTATTTAATTATATAATAATTTGAAAATAGATTTTTTCAACTTTGGTAAGATAGATATTACCTAAATCAATTTCTATCATCATTATGATTATATTATTATATTATTATTATTATGAATAATAATGTAATATGTAATCTATATATATTATGTGATAATAAGAGAAAAATAAGGGTGATTCAAAAGAGTTTCAGAAAATTGTCAGACAAGAAATTCTCATATTCTTCTCTTATTATTCCAACATTTCTCAAGTCATAATCCAAGTACTCATGTGTTGAGATAAACTTGTGATTTCTAAATTACAAACCCTTGTTCTCTATGTGCCCACCCACATCTTGCGGTGTAGAGAACACTCCGGAATATCGTGGTTTAAGTGCTCAAGTTGTTGGATAAGAAGATCGTTAATTATACAAAAGACTCAAGGACACTTGATAGGCTTCAAGAGGTAAATATATTTGTCCTCAAATATTTGTGTACATGTGTATATAATATATAAGTACGTATATATATATGTTGTGTGATTAATGATATTGCATATTAATGGTTCCTATATGTATTCTTGAACATATACACTATTTATATAAGAGGTGCAAATTTTTTTGTTGTTTAAAAACTGGGCCTACCATGCTATTTCCCCACGCACTCTGATTGTATTTCCAACAGTAGGCTCAGTCAGGAACTCCTTGGTCTTATCCAAGTGACAGAAGTAGAAGAACCTAATACCCTTGTGGCCTGGGTTTGACTTCAAGTCAAGCAAGTAATGAATCTCATGAGGAGTATGAAAGACCCATCCCTGATCGAAATAAAGAATTTATAATGTTGAAAGCATTAAGTATCTATTGGAGTTATTTGAAAAGGAGCAATGCTGAACTAATTTGCAACGCTCCTAAAATAAGGATGGCGGGGGAGAGTGGCACCTGCCTGAATATTATACCTCGACCAGGCGCTATATGCACCACCAGGAATGTGCGACCATTGGTTGGGTCGAGGAAGAACTAAATCTACCCCCTAATTCCATATCTTTGGGGGTACTCCCCAAGTACCCGACTTAAGACGGTGTTGACCGGAGCCACATACCACTTAACCTACGTCCTCGAGCGAGCTTTTCTCTTCGTGATGAGTCTTATGACATCGGTTATCTGCTCGTCGTCAAACTCAATCTCATCAAAAGGTTCATCTTGGTCATGCATGTGGTTGCCCTTATGGTTGTTGTTGCTGCTTAGGTTGTTCTCTTTCTAGTTGTTCGGGTTGTTGTTGTTGTATAGGCTGCTCAACATTTTTCCCATTGTTCGCATACCTTGCAACTTAGGGATCCACAATCAATCTTTGTCTAGTAGTTTGCTTGATCATAGTCATATCTTGATAACATAATACAACATTTATGGCCTATTCAACAAATGAATACCTGCTCGTTGCCCTCCCGCTGATCGAAATTCTTACTGGGTGTAGATCAATAGAGTTAGGATGTACAATAAAAGTCCAATTATTTGGAAGAAATTCCCTTATTCCTTGTTCTAATTCCTCAATCATCCAACAATATTCCTGGTCGGGAAAAAAATGGAAATCATAATGATAGTGCTCTCTAGATTCGTCAGATGGTTCCAGAATATCATGATTGAGGTCAATATCTGGTCGACTCTGTTCCTCTTCATCGACTAGTGTTTGTAGCAAGTCTGGGTCAATAGAATAATTACTCCTCTAGTGATCATGTGCATACATCAGGTGAAAAGTAATGCATGTTCCTAACTAAGTGAGAACTATTCGAGAAACACGATTCTACGCTCGAGCAGAAACTAGTGTGGATCTAAAAGGCAATTAAAAAGTTTTTTGCAAAAACTTTTCTCACCAAAATTTTTCAGGAAAGTAAACAATACTTCTTTGAGTTTGCAAAAAATCCTCTCGAAGCCAACAACACGATCAAGGGTAACCTGAGACCTAAAATTATTTTCCTACTCCCCGAACAGACATTTTCCTAGAAAATCAATGATTTTTGCAAAAAACTGCCAAGTTTTTATGTAAAAATCAAGAACGTCAAGAACACACAGATACAAAATTTATAAAAAAAAAATGTATGGAAACTAAGCGACAAGTAACAAAGAGTCATGCAAATGCAAAGAATGAAGTTAGAAATTTATTGTGATGAAAATTTGGTTGGAAGAATTGAAGATGTTGACGCAGTTTTTCTCCAATAGTGTATTAAGAAATAATAAGGTTGATTAGTGCTTTGTAATAAATCGTAACGAAAGATTAAATGAATTCACAAGAACACAAATCTTTTACGTGGTTCAGTGGTTAAAATCCACCTAGTCCCCGAGTCTATGTTATTGCTATTTCTCTCTCTATTTTGGAAGAGATTCGATATTATAGAATAATCGTCCCCTTCCCTGTCCAATATTTCCAGTATTTATAGAGAAATTCCATGGACAGGTTTGGGTAACAGCGTGAGTCAATCACGGATTTACATATTTATTACATTTAATACAAACAATTCCCATTTATACTGGGATATGATTCGATCACTAAATAAATGGTCTCCTAATATCTGGGACATTAAATATGATAGGCTGGTCATAGATAATCGTATAAAAGTACCCGAGTCTTTGGGGATCTGCGGGTACGCAATATATTTGAATTATTTGAATTATCATGAGCTTGATATCTCTCCTAGCTCGTATGTCGACAACTGTTTGAATATTCTGAGCTCGCGGTTCACAACCTTCATGTCCATAGCTCGGGTTAAACCTAGGACGCTTAACACCACACGTGCTTATGTGAAACTGGAGTTTCTTACGTGGATAATAAGCAGATTTCATTCCCTTGGTTATTTCTCCGTATATTTATTTGCCAGCTGTACCCGAACTGAGTGAATGACTTGAGCTAAAATTAGGGTACAACATTTGCCCCCCCAAGCTCCTGCTCGTGTATGACATCATCATTTTCTGACCTACACATTAGGGGCGTTTAGTCTTCTGTTCCACAAAACCATGCTTGCCCACTACTCGAGTACTGGACACGTGGTATACTGCAATTGGCGTCTGTTCAGGTTTCGAGGACAACAATAATTGTCTTGTCACATTTTTCCCGTAGTTTTGTCTTTTTAACCCTAGCCTTTGGATCTTGTACTAACCAAATCGGATGGCCCAAATTAATTTACGCAGTTTACGTATAAATAGGATAGGCAATTTTGAGATTTCACCACCTTTCGTTTGAAATTTTTACTCCTTAGACTTGTACATTCAAGATCTTAGGAATTGATTTTTAGATCGAGATAGATATTTTGAGCTCGGTTATATCCAAACTTTATGTATTGATTTATATCATACCTATTAAGAATTAGGCATTGAACCCGGTTATATCCAGGATTTTAAATAATATAAACTTAGTTCGTGTTAGATTTATTGATAATTCGAGCTTTAAAAAGCCCTTGATTTTAAACAATTTTCCCAACTTTCTAGGGTTTTTAAATGATTAAACTGAGTTCATGCTAGGTTTATTGACATCTCGAGCTCTTAAAAAGCCATCGAATACTCAATTTTCCAAGCTTCTAAGTTTCAGAATTGGTTGTATAAGTTTTCAACTTATCCAGATCTTACCCTGACCCATCTTGGGTTATTCTTGGGTTATATGCCCCCCAAGTAACTAGAATGTAGAAACTTTCTCGGTTGTTTTTACAAACATTGAAAATGCGAGCTGATACAACCTACAAGAAAAATTATTTAAAAATCCATCTATTATTTAATCAAATGGTTTTTATACTTAAGCCTTACATGGATGATGGTACTACTGATAATATTTTTTTAAATGCATGGCGTTCTAGGTCCATGGAACTATCTCCCCATTCAGTCGAGTTATCTTGAAGGTTCATTCATGTAGAATCTCCACGATTTGATATGGTCCCTCCCAGCTTGGACCCAAGACACCGACCTTGGGATCCTTATTCGCCAGAAAGACCCTTCGGAGAACCAGGTCGCCTAATCCTAACCTACACCTCGTGACTTTAGAATCAAAGTAACAAGTGATTTTTTGTTGATAATGGGTGAGCTGTAACTGTGAATCCTCTCGTTTCTCATCAACCAGGTCGAGAGATGCATTAAGTAATTCATCATTCTGTTCTTGGCTAAATGTCATTTTCCTGTGAGTGGTTACCATAGCTTCGACTAGAAGGGCAGCCTCGCTTCCAAAAGTTAAGGAGAAAGGAGTCTATCCCGTGGAGGTTCTGTGAGAAGTTCGATATGCCCAAAGTACTTACGGGAGCTGTTCGGGCCATACTCCTCCTTTGGCCTTGTCTAACCTCTTCTTAAGGCTCGCCTTTAGGGTTTTGTTCACAGCCTCGACCTGTCCATTGGCCTGTGGATATGCTACTGAGGAGAAATTCTTAATAACACCGTATTTTTCACAGAAGTTAGTGAAGAGATCATTATCAAACTATGTCCAATTGTTCAACACGATCTTTTTAGGAAGCCCAAACTGACATACAATATTCTTCACCACAAAGTCCAGGACTTTCTTTGAAGTGATGGTCGCCAAAGGCTCGGCTTCTACCCACTTCGTGAAATAGTCGATTGCCACCTCCGCGTAACGAACTCCTCCCTTGCCCATAGGTAGGGACCCTATTAGGTCAATTCCCCACGCCGTAAATGGCCACGGATATGAGATCATCGTTAGCTCGACTGGAGCAGCTTGGGCAACTATGGCGAAGCGCTGGCATTTGTCTCATTTCTTAACATATGAGATGGAGTATTTTGTCAAAGTAGGCCAAAAATAGCCATGCCTCAATATTTTCAATGCTAGGTTTTGCCCCCCATCATGATCTCCACAAAATCCTTCATGCACTTCCTATAAAATGGTTTTAGCCTCCTCGGGTAAAACACACCGTAGGAGAGGCAATGAATGACCACGTTGGTACAATGTCCCATCTACTATCACATACCTCGGAGCTTGATATAGTATTTTTCTTGCATCCTTTCTATCCTCAGGTAACCTTCCTGTTGTAAGGTATTCCATCATAGGGGTCATCCAGGTCGATGTTGTGTCGATCATCTCGACCTCTACTGTAATGCCCCAAAATCCCTAATAAGGTTTAAGACCTTAATTAGGAGGCCGGGAGGGCCATAATTGATTTATTATGTTATTAAATGATTATATGAATGTTTATGTGAATTATATTATAATATGATGATAAATGCATGCATATGGGTTCATTTTTAATTATAAGGGCATTTTGGTAATTTGGCCCGTTGAGGGCGTAATTATGTATTTTCATGCACATGGGTGAATTATAAATAATACCACATTATATGTGGATTGGTTCGAGCCATTCGGCATAAGACGATCATGGAATGCAAGTTTTCGGTCTGGTCATAATGGGATTAGTTTCGGGGCTCGGGGTGATTTAAAGATTAGAACATTACCGCGAATTAAAGGGTAATGGGATATGGTTTATTAACATTTGAGAATATTGGAAGTATCGGGAATTGGAGGGTATTAATTATAATTAATGAGATAGGCTGGAAAGGACGGTTTTTCCCTTGGTGGCTGTTTAGAGTTTTAGTTAAGCTTGGGGACATTTTGGTCTTTTGACCCTAAAGGATTTATATCAGCCATTAAGGCTGTAGAAGCTTATAAAAAACAGAGCACAATTTTATTTTCTCCCGTACATCATTTCTCTCCCTTTTCTCTTTGGATTTTCTAGCTTCTTTTGAGGAACCAAGCCAGGGAACCAAGTCTTGCTAATCTAGGGTTGTGTTCTACATAGAAAAGGGTGTGTTGCTGAGATTGAGGTGAGTTTTTAACCATAAAATCTCTTGTTCTTGCTCTATTTTCAATTGAAGCTTCAGTTTGGTTTTTGAGTTGGAAAGTTGGGAATTTTATGGAAGTTTCGGCTAGGGTTACTTGGGTTGTGATGCCTAGGATATGTGTAGATGATATTTGGGTTCATCTGGGGGTTTAAATGGCGTTTGGGAGCTTGATTTTCAAGTTAAAAATGGTGGAGTCGAAGGGAAAAGGTTCAGGGGCATTTTCTATCTGGGGGTAGCGCTACAACGCTACTCAGGTGGAGTTTTGCTGACTTGAGCGCTGGGGCGCTACCTTGTTCCATCAGATTCCCATTTTGGGCGTTTTTAAGGGTTTTTGGCTCGGGGTTTCAATCCTTAAGGCTCGGGATCAAATCTACTCACCATTTGGGTACAATTCGGGGTCCCGAGAGTGAGGTTTAGGTCAAGACCCTATTATTATCGATTTCGTTAATTGGAGGTTGTATTTGGTTATGACTCGGTGACCGTTAAGGGATTAAAGAATCGATCGTTCTCAAGGTTCGTTCAATTGTCATTTCTCGCTCGAACCAAAGGTAAGAAAACTACACCCGGTATGTGATGCACGAGAAACATGTGGTTAGGGCATGCCATGAATGCTGAATATGAGATTGTTCAGAGCTTAAGTCTCTGTGTTTGTGCATGATCCTAATTGTGCTAGCAATTGTTAAGTAAGCATGTTGAATCCCTACTTTTGGATGTTTAATATATGATATATGTCTGGTAGCATTACTTACTTGTGCGTGGCACTGACTTACTAGTAAGAATCAGTAATGGTGTCAGATCTGTCTGTGAAGTTGTGACTTACTAGTCAAGTTCAACAACGGTACTGAACACTGGTCGTGTGTTACTGACCTAAGATTCAGGAGCGGCATAAGCGTCATGAACGCAGAGCCGATAAAATATTAAATCTAATCGACATCTGCATTGAATGACTCATTATGAGCATTAATGTCGGACCGACCCTAAGTTTGATGAAAACTAAAAGCGCTTGCCTAGTTCTATGACTAGTTACTCAAAGTCAGGGCCAGAAGGTCCAGGTGATCCTATCTAAGGGAATAGAACCCACAGTTGTGACTTTATGGTCACTCCCTTGGTTTACATTGGTGACTTGCCTATCAATCACTTATCCTGTTTAAGCTAGTGACTTGATCACTTATTTGTTAAGGGAACGGAACCCACCTTAGTGACTTTTAAAATTATCACTCTTCTATTTAGGGCTAAAAGTCTTTGATGATCATTATGATCATTGTTTGATACTATATTCTTGCTATATTGAGTTTTCTTGTTGGGCTTTGGCTCACGGGTGCTATGTGGTGCAGGTAAAGGCAAAAGAAAGCTAGACCATCCTTGAGTTGTAGAGCTTAGGTGATGATGTCTACATATGCAGCTGCTCGACTGCCACAGCCGAGTGTTGAAAGAGGAACTAGGGTTGAACCCTGTTTTGCCGCTTAGATTGGCTGGTTGTAAATATTTTCTTGTAGTTAACCTTTAAATTATATTTTTGGGATCCCAATGTATACAGTAAACGTTTTAGTGAAACGTTATATCTTAACCAAAATTTTAAATTCTTAAACCGCTAATCATACTTACTTACACAATTATG
Organism: Humulus lupulus; assembly: GCF_963169125.1. Classification (NCBI taxonomy): domain Eukaryota; kingdom Viridiplantae; phylum Streptophyta; class Magnoliopsida; order Rosales; family Cannabaceae; genus Humulus; species Humulus lupulus. The sequence continues at coordinate 19,612,236 of NC_084799.1, read as the reverse complement.
GCCAAATGACTCGATTAGCGAGTTTAGCACTGTTTAAAAAGGCACACCGTAACGGTCCCTGGAAATTAGGGTGTTACATCTGCTGTCCTTTCTGTCATGCTCGGACTCTCCAAGAACTATACTGGCACTACATTCAAGGTCTCAGCTTCCTTGGTGGTGACAAGCCTTGCCATAGCGTCAACATTAGAATTTTGCTCGCGAGGTATCTGTTCAACAGTACTATACTCAAATTCGGATAGCTCCTCCTTCACCTTAGCTAGGTAAGCCGCCATCTTGGTGCATCGAGCTTGATACTCTCCCAACACCTGATTAACCATGAGCTGAGAATCGCTATAACACTGGATGACCTTTGCTTTGAGCTCATTCGCCACCCTCAGTCCAGCTAGTAAGGCCTCATATTTGGTTTCGTTGTTAGATGCTTCGAACCTAAATCTTAGAGTTGTATGGAATCGATGTCCTTCTGGGGAGACTAATATGATCCCAGCTCCCGATCCATTCTCGTTCGATGATCCATCTACGAATATTTTCCATAACTCCTGCATCGGTTCCTTCAAAAGCTCCTCTTGAAACCCGGTGTATTCAACCATAAAATCAGCAAGGGCCTGACTTTTGATTGAGGTCCATGGTGCGTACAATATCTCGAACTGACTGAGTTCAACTGCCCATTTTAAAAGACGTCTCGACGTTCCAGGATTTTGCAACACCTACCTTAAAGGTTGGTCGGTCATGACGTTAATTGAATGAGACTAAAAATATGGCCGGAGCTTCCTGGATGCCAATATTAGACAAAATAACATCTTTTCTATCAGTGGATACCATGATTCAGCTCCGAGAAGTCTCTTGCTTATATAATACACCAGTTTTTTAGCACGGTCTTCTTCTCGAACTAAAATGGCACTGACTGCATTCTCTATCACAGCCAAATAAAGGAATAGAGGTTCTCCAAACATAGGCTTAGACAATACTGGGGGTTCGGCCAAGTGCGTTTTTATGTCGAGGAATGCCTACTCGCACTCCTCAATCCATTCAAATTTCTTGTTTCCTCTAAGCAAGTTGTAGAATGGCAGACACTTGTTAGTGGATTTCGAAATAAAATGATTCAAAGCTTGTAATGACCCAACTAATTCTAGACCTTGGACCATTAAAACTACTTATACATAGACACTATTCTTAAGAAAACATTCATAACTTTATTAAAAACTATAAAGTAAAAGTTGAAATATATAAAATTCGGGGTAGGATATGGGATCCCATTGTTTGAAAATAAAACATAACTTAAATCTTAAATAAATTTGTTACAAAATCAGGTGCGGAAAATACATAGAAAAACATAATTGAAATGACTAAAAACAACTTCATCCTCGAATCGTTCACACAGTCCACCGAATCCATTCTTCCTCAATACACAATCCTAAGCCGCCAAGAATCTTCCTACCGCCATAATTATTTTCCTGCACATATAAAATAAAGGAATGAGCCTAATGCCCAGCAAGGAAAATCTACTAAAAGCATGAAACATAAACATAAACTATAAACATATAACATATGACTATAAAGATGTATACCATATAGGACTATACTATCAATGCCCATTAAAACATGTGATAAACCATCGTCCCCTGTCTAATATCTGAGGTAGGTTAGATCACATGATAGTTTATGATAACCCATCTAGGTCCCCTGTCTAATATCTGAGGTAGGGTAAATCATAACTACAAACATAAAAATGATAAACACTAGGGCACTAAGAAACTATGAGCCCTAGATAAAACATAACATAACGTACTATAGCATAAACATATTATACATAAACATACACATAAGCATATAGAAACTATCCTATTTTCCTTACCAATACCAGGATGTGAGAACAAGGACGGGATTTTGGAACACTCCTAAAACCAATAATAGAAAGGTGAGTATTTCTAAAAGAAAAAGATGAAAAGAAATGAACTAAAACCATCGAGAAGAAGAGCTTACCGAAAAGAAACCTCAAGTTCAAAGAACTTAAATGCCTAACCAAGAATGGAAAATATTGAGTTAGGATTTGAGTAGAGTAAAACTATAAAAACTAATGAAACATACATAAATGAACTAGGAATAGGAATACCTTTGAATGCACGATAACCGAACTACACCTCGATATCGAAAAACACAATATTAACCTTACTTCCCAAGTGTTTAATAAGCTTAAGATGATAAAGCTTATAACCCCAACCCAAGTGTTTAACACTCTAAAGTAAACCTAGCAGCTTGAAGGCTTTGAACTCAGCTTGAAGAATGAACGAAATGGCTGGGTACTAGGTCCTATTTATAGAGTTCAAGAATGAAAAGATCTTCTTTTAGCTTGAATAAAATAATGACTATTTAATTGAAAAACATTTGAATAATCATTCAGCAGAGGCTTAAGACTCGGTCAAAAAGATTCTGAGGCTTGCCAAGAGGTTATGGGTTGAATTAAGCTCGGTTTCAAAATCATTCAAAAATATTGCCCTGGAGCCGATATATCGCCCATGGTAGGCGATATATCACCTGGGTTATATTCCCGAGGCTCGTCGAAATGTTCGTGTGAAGTTACGTGTTTTTCGTATTCCCCAAGTGGCGATATATTGCCCCTAGAGCTGCGACATAACGGCATACGCTGAAATATTATACACGTACTTTCACTTTTTCAGCCTAATTTTAATTGAGTAAACAGCTTTGACTGAGTCCTATAACGATTTCAACGCTGCTGGAAAATTCTAGGGTTTTCAAATATTATTCTTATAAAACTATTCCTCAAAAATTCTTCAATTTCTCAATAAACATGGACATGACAAGTGTCATGACCTTATTAGTTCTATCTAAACCTTATAGTATAATAAATATCATCTTTATAATCAGCTATATTAATCAAACCTTATGTTATAATTAATATTCTTAAACTATAGGTTAAACTTATAAAATCTATAAGTGTTGCTACGAGTGTTCAGCTAAGTCCCAGCTTGAACCAAAAATCCACAGTAATAAACATACTATAACTACTACTAGCTATTACTACTACTACTACTACTATCTAACTAGCTAAGTAAAATTCTTGGACTCTACAAAGCTTCCACCTTTCTAGTCAGGCTTTGGACTTCTTTACGCGACCTGGGCAAGGGCATTTCTAACAATGAACTGATTTTATCAGGATTCACCTCTATTCCCCTCGTATTGACTATGAATCCCAGAAATTTTCCCGATGTTACTCCAAAAGTACACTTCTGGGGATTCAGCTTCATGTTATACCTCCTTAAGATTCCAAAACATTCTTCTAGATCGGATACATGGTTATCGACAGTCTTTGATTTGACAAGCATATCATCGACATACACTTCCATATTTCTCCCGATCTGATTAGCGGACATTTTGTTGACTAAGTGTTGATATGTAGCTCCAGCATTCTTCAGCCTGAAGGGCATGACTTTATAACAGTATAAGTTAGTTGGGGTCATGAAGCTAGTATGCTCTTGGTCCGCTGGATTCATCGCGATCTGGTTATATCCGAAATACGTATCCATGAAGGACATGAGCTCGTGACCTGCTATAGCATCTACCAACTGATCAATCATTGGTAGTGGAAAGCAATCCTTGGGACAAGCTTTGTTCAGGTCAGAGAAATCGATGCAGGACCTCCATTTTCCATTTGTTTTTGGGACTAGCACGAGATTGGCAACCCAGATCGGGTATTTTGCTTCACGAATAAACCCGTGTTTTAACAGTCGAGCTACTTCTTCCTCCAGTGCTTCAACTCGAATTCTTCATAAACGCCTCTGTTTTTGGGATTTTGGAGGCACGTTCTTGTCCAAGTTTAGAGTGTGCATGATTACACTCGGGCTTATTCCTACCATATCATGTGACCAAGCGAAGACGTCCAGATTCTCTTGTAAGAAATTGACCAGCTCCTTCTTCTTTTCATCATCAAGATTTTTCCCAATCTTAACAACTCTTGAAGTTTCTTTAAGGTCTATACTTACTTCCTCGAGTTCCTTAATGGCTTGGAGCTCTGACTTGTCCTCACCCATTCGTGGGTCAATGTCATCACGTGGGGTGACATCGCTATCCTTTGCTTCTTGAGGATCTTCCATCCCACGAGCAACTTCCACTTCCTAGGACTCCTCACTTCCGTCACTTATGGTCATAGCTTGCTGCCCGAGTTGTGACTTTCCCTACATAGAAATGCTATAGCATTCCCTTGCAGAAAGTTGATCACTTCTGACGGTGCATATTCCCATAGCTGAGGGGAACTTGATTGCTAGGTGGCAGATAGAAGTTATGGCTTCAATCATTCCGATGGTAGCCGACCCTTCACCAGAAAATCCATAAAGAACCATTGAGGTTGCCTTCAGCTTGGTTATAGACAACCCCATTTTTTCTAAGGTGGACCTAAAAAGTATATTCACATAACTCTCGTTATCTACTAGTGTCCTCTGTACTCTCCGATTAGCGAGCTGAACGATTACGACGAAAGGATCATTGTGTGGGAACTGGACATGGCTAGCATCTTCTTCTATAAAAATGATTGGTTGTTTTTCCAATCGCTGTTGTTTTTTATAACCGCTGTTCCGGGGCGAACTCCACTCTGTTATGGGATTTCAGTTCATTAATGTACCTCTTCTGGGCACCTCTACTCATGCCTGTCAGATGAGGTCCTCCCAAAATTGTGGCTATATCCCCCCCCCCCCCCCATTATCGAAGGAGGGTCATCCTGATTC